>NW_017728937.1:1024386-1029249 GCF_001723895.1 Crocodylus porosus | reverse complement strand
TAGTACAGTACCAACTAATAGAAGAATTAAATAATGGAGTAAGTTGAAAAAACATAGGCAAAGTTTTTTATTATAAGCCATCTATTAAAAAGACGCATGGTTCTACCATCATTTAATATATGAAGCTGAAACACTGGCACTTTACCTCCAATTGTCTTGCAATAATCTATTTGTATGCTGTACCCATAGAAGTTGAAAAATGTGAATGGACAAAACATTTGGCACTTGCCTACAACTCTCCATAAGGTATGTGCACATACATATATTGTGTGTTCACTTGTAACCCCCGACAAAGGCATATGTGACAGTGGTTGGAATCTTGCCTGTAATTGTCTACAATAAAGTGCTCAGTTAAATACAGTATTTGGCTTGCTTTTATAACTGCACCTGCATCAACCAGGTCCTATTGCCTTTTGGAAGCAAATATCTTCATAATAAATCTTCAAACTTGAAAAATCTCTTCTTTTTGGTTTGATATATAACCCAATTGCTTACCAGGCAGTTTTGGTGTTTGCTTTTTCTTGATAAATAGCTTGCAAATATGATTACTGAAGGGGTGAAGCATGCTACTGCAATTTTTAAAAGAGAAATAATTCCTCCTTTGGAAAAATGACAAGGATCTTTTCTTCCAGTGCCACATTCAGTTTTGTGCCCCTGTCTCTTTTTGGTGATATTCACTGGGATCGTTCGTGTAAATGCAGCACAGTAAGGTAAAATAGCTACCAAAATTATACTGTCCAATTATATATCATAGTCTTTTTTGTGTGTTAACAGTATAAGTGACTTCACATATAATTATCTCAAAGCATTTATAAACATTGATTGATTAAGCTGCACAAATTATCTATACCATAAATATTTTCATCTCTGTTTTAACAGATGGAGAAGCTGAAGAGAAGGTGTGCGTCACTTGTCCAAGTGCACCCAGTGCATCAATTGCAGAACTGGAAATAAAACCTAGGAATCTTTATCCCATCTTCTAGAGTTCTCAGCAGTTTCAAAAATAGGGGTCATGATCCTAAATGATATCATGGCAATTTAAATGTGGTGTTATTAGCCCAAGGGGATTTCAGTTATTTCTGTTAGTATTTGGGGCCACAAGCTTGACAGAGCAGGGTGGGCCATGCAAGTGGCACTGTCACAGGAAATGGTTTAGGTTTTCCCACTGCATGATATATTAGCTAAATGATGTTTGAAATAGAATAGTCAGAAACTCACTGTTTTGACTGATGCAAGCCTATCCTGGCAAGAAAACATAAGAAGAGTGAATTACCAGCAGCTTGACAAGAGCCTTTGTATGTTCCTGAGAGAGACTCTCAATGCATTTCTTCAGTGCAGCTAAAGCAGCTTTAGTCACATCATCAATTTTGTACTGGGAAATTGGCCCAGCATGAAGTTGTTCAAGTGTGCCTTCAAGAAGTGTATTTAGAAAACCAGGGAGAATCTCACGAGCAGAAACTGTGCCTGGAGCACAAAAGAGAAAACAAAGTTTAACCCGGGAGCCAACAGCCCAGTTACCATTCTCATTATTGGTTTGATGCAGATTCCCCACAAGCATCAAACCCCCTTGCTGTTCTCCTGTATTCCCCCTCCCCACCCCACAAAGAATAAACTGGGTACAATTTACACCATCTCAGCTTCAGTGTTTTTCAGCTTTCATGAAGATGCAAGGCTGCTCTCAGTTATACCAGAGACAATGGTGTTGCCTTAAACGAGATTCAAAGTTCCTTAGATCAGGGTTGTCCAACTTCTGAGTAACCAGGGGCTGTAGGCTGCCCACCAGGCCATGCTGCACATCAGCCTCTGCACTGTGTAGTGGGCACATCCCACCACTGCACTGTGCTGGCACCCCTGCACCCTTATGCACCACACACACCATGTTCACCCACCACAGCACCATGGTTGCTGCCCCCTCCAACCACCATTTGACTGTGCCGACACCACTGCATTACAAGACAGGATCCCTGGGTACCTCCAGGCCATGGACATCGGAGGAGGGATGGGATCCCAAAATCCTTGGGCAGTAGCAACAGCTGGAGTGACAGGAACAGTGGCTTCTAGTTCAAGAGCCCTGGGGGCTGCAGGTTAACCCCTTGGGGGCTGGATGCTGTCCACAGGCTGCTAGTTGGACACCCATGCCTTAGATATACTGACACTCACTCAACAACACCCGAGAGGGAGTTTACATTGATGTAGCTTTCCTCACTGAGTCACAAAAGTGTGAGGGTGAAAGCAAGCCATCTACTATACCATTAGTAGTGTAACTAAGGTAGGGCAACCACATGGCTGGGGTGGGGGGGGTGAAAACATAACATCAACTGCTACAGTTGTGTGTTCATGCTAGTGACACTGACAGCCCGAAGTTGCTGCTGCCCCTGTGCATGACCACTGCTGAGGGGGCCCAGTTGCTCTGCTTTGCTTCTGTATACCATACACCCTCTCTCTCATCAGCTTCTTCCTTTCCCTTATTTATGCTTGCCCTTTGACCCTGCAGCTTGCATGCTACCCAAACTCCAATTCAGACTCAATTAAACAAATTTAGAGGTAATGTTAGTTACAGAATGGGAAGTAGAGCGAGTCTAATTAAATTTTCAGGGAGGCAAAGCAAGTCACAAGTTGAGACTGCAGAGCAACTGGAAGGCTAACTCGCTTGGTTAGCTTTGAAAATCTCTGGAATGGGAGAAGACTCAAGCTGGCATTGTGTACATTTTCAGCTAGTGAGGATGCACTGACATTTAGCTCCAGAACATTTAGATGAAAGTTCAAATGAGCATGTGAAAAATGTCTATCAGCTATTTTCTCATTAATCTAATAAGCATCTGATACAGGTAAACACAGTTTGATGCTTATGAGGTCTAGAATTTAAAGGTTTAATAAAAATGTGCCTCGAGGTAAGGGCAGTTAGTGGAGGGGAGTCGCACAAAAATCTCACCAAGCTAAGTGAGCGGGCAAAAAAAACTGGCAGATGAACTTCAATGTCAAGAAGAGCAAGGCTATTCACCTGGGGGAAAATATTCTCAACTACACACACTCACAATGTTGGGTTTTGAACTAGCGGTTATGTTTCAGGAAAGAGACCTTGGAGTCATTGTAATGTAGATAGTTTTCTAAAAACATCAGATCTGATTGCAGCAGAGGTCAAAAAAGCCAATAAAATGTTGGGTATCTTAAGAATGGAACCGAAAACATAATGGAGAATATCATCAAACCCTTGTACAAATTCATGGTGTGCCCACATCCCAAATACTGTATGCAGTTCTGGTCCCCACATCTCAAAAAGGATGTAGTAGAATTAAAAATGCACAACCAAAATTGTCAGGGACATGGAGCAAGTGCCATCCCAGCAGAGACTAAGAAGACTAGGACTGTTCAATTGGGAAAGGAGATAGCTGAGAGGCAGTATGACAGAGGGTAAAATCATGAAGGGTGTGGACCAAGTGAACAGGGAACTAGTTCACAAAGTCCCAGAATGCTAGACCTAAGGGACACTAGAAAGTACCTGTTTATCCAATGCTTAGCTAACTTTTGCAATTCATTGTCACAGGAGGTGGTAAAGACAGATAACATAGCTGGGTTAAAAAATTCATGGATGATAGATCAGTTAATGGATATTGAACAGAACGGTCAGAGATATTTCCTCTGGCATCTCTAATACAATATTGATGGCATGTGAGGGAGGGTATTAAACAGGGGATAGACCACTTTAGATATATCCAGTTCACTGTTCTCTCTTTCTCTAGCATCCACCCCCACTGCTGTTGGAGACAGAATACTGGGCCAGATGGACCATTGGTCTGATCCAGAATGGCACTTTTAATGTTCTTATGTTGAGGAAGAATATTTTTGAAGGAAGTGCAAACTGTGCAATTGTACTGAACCAGTGAGGGTACCCCAAAGCATTAAAGTTATACTTCAAGTACATTGCACTTGTCAAAAGCTAGATTATTCCAAACTTATAGAAGGTTGCTGCAGCTAAAGTAGAAAAAGCTGCTTTTGGAGTTGCCATGAGGCACAACCTGTAGCTGATTTGTGCCCTGCAGCCATTTATGGAAAATTCTCTTTTCCATAATTGTTTGGAAAAGAGAATTTGAACTTTTGCCTGGGTTCTTAAAACATATACCCCACCACTGCTCATAATATTAGTAAAACTTACCAAAGCAGCAGCAAAATGCCAGAGTGACGAGCAGAACAACAGCCGTCAGCTTCATGGTAGAGTTGGCTATTTTGTGTTGAGTCTAAAAGTTCAAAATCCAATTCATTCAGTTTGGAGCTCTGCTTCATCCCCATTTATATCTGAGGCAGCCAGATCTGTTCCTCCTCCAAGGTTATGTGACAGGTCACACGGGCTTATTAAAATTGAACCCAAGCCACGTCTGTCAATGGAGTGGATGGACGCAAAATGTAAATTCCCTCTCCCCATTCACCTGCTGATTACAATGGGAATGGAACAGCAGAGCACAATGTCTCTCTTTCTTTGTGTCATAATTCATGCTGACACCATTCCCTGGGATGCACAGAAACTTAGCGCAGCTAGCGACATGCCTGCGTACTTGTGAGGTAAATGCACAGAGATGCAAAGAATTGGGCCCAAGCCTACAGTTTTTTATACTGAAAAACTGCTAATTTTTTGCATGATTTATCCCTGTTGCTGTCTTGTCTCCTTGCTGGATGTTTTTCCCCTCGTCCCTCAGCCTAGGACTTGAAGGTCCTCAATCAACATAATTAGTGACTTCAAAGCACAGCAAAAGGAAGGGAAAACTGAAATCGGCAAGGGAACTCTTAAGATGAGTGTGCATCCTCATTTTGCACAAAATGTTTCTGTAGCTCTGATTCTGACCGGCCAGCTTTCTGTTTTATAAGATT
>NW_017728937.1:1016889-1024286 GCF_001723895.1 Crocodylus porosus | reverse complement strand
TCTCTAGCATCCACCCCCACTGCTGTTGGAGACAGAATACTGGGCCAGATGGACCATTGGTCTGATCCAGAATGGCACTTTTAATGTTCTTATGTTGAGGAAGAATATTTTTGAAGGAAGTGCAAACTGTGCAATTGTACTGAACCAGTGAGGGTACCCCAAAGCATTAAAGTTATACTTCAAGTACATTGCACTTGTCAAAAGCTAGATTATTCCAAACTTATAGAAGGTTGCTGCAGCTAAAGTAGAAAAAGCTGCTTTTGGAGTTGCCATGAGGCACAACCTGTAGCTGATTTGTGCCCTGCAGCCATTTATGGAAAATTCTCTTTTCCATAATTGTTTGGAAAAGAGAATTTGAACTTTTGCCTGGGTTCTTAAAACATATACCCCACCACTGCTCATAATATTAGTAAAACTTACCAAAGCAGCAGCAAAATGCCAGAGTGACGAGCAGAACAACAGCCGTCAGCTTCATGGTAGAGTTGGCTATTTTGTGTTGAGTCTAAAAGTTCAAAATCCAATTCATTCAGTTTGGAGCTCTGCTTCATCCCCATTTATATCTGAGGCAGCCAGATCTGTTCCTCCTCCAAGGTTATGTGACAGGTCACACGGGCTTATTAAAATTGAACCCAAGCCACGTCTGTCAATGGAGTGGATGGACGCAAAATGTAAATTCCCTCTCCCCATTCACCTGCTGATTACAATGGGAATGGAACAGCAGAGCACAATGTCTCTCTTTCTTTGTGTCATAATTCATGCTGACACCATTCCCTGGGATGCACAGAAACTTAGCGCAGCTAGCGACATGCCTGCGTACTTGTGAGGTAAATGCACAGAGATGCAAAGAATTGGGCCCAAGCCTACAGTTTTTTATACTGAAAAACTGCTAATTTTTTGCATGATTTATCCCTGTTGCTGTCTTGTCTCCTTGCTGGATGTTTTTCCCCTCGTCCCTCAGCCTAGGACTTGAAGGTCCTCAATCAACATAATTAGTGACTTCAAAGCACAGCAAAAGGAAGGGAAAACTGAAATCGGCAAGGGAACTCTTAAGATGAGTGTGCATCCTCATTTTGCACAAAATGTTTCTGTAGCTCTGATTCTGACCGGCCAGCTTTCTGTTTTATAAGATTCCCCCCCCCCACTATTCCTCTCCCACTTGCAACCTCCATTCTGATTCAGAGGCTGTATTCCTAACTCCCATGCTCAGGTGCTACTTTTCTTGTTCTCCCGGTATTTATAAAAACATTTTTTTTTCCAATTCTCATGTGTTTAATTTGTGTATGTTTTGGGTTAGATGCACTTGTGTCTGATATGAACAGGAAGAGGGTTCTTATTTTGTGTCTTCCAAACGCTAGGTTGAGATGGCTCTTCTTCACAAGAAAAGAAGGATTAAGCCTGTTGTTAGGACTAATACGCAAAACTTATTCTGATTTGTCACCTGGTTTTCAGGAATACTAGTGTAGGTCCTTATTGGATAATGTCTCTGTCTCAAGTAGAAGGTTTTCTGGTTTCGCATTGGTAAATTTTACTAATGTGGAAGGAATTAGGCTTTCATCTCTCTATAATTTTCTCACTAGTCTGTTGTTTTCCTAGTATCCTTTGTGGCTCTGAACAACTGTTGAAAATGTACCATTTTCTTTTTGAGTCCTTTCTGAAATCCATTTTGTCCCAGGAAACAATCCTAGCTGTGTGCTGCGTTGGCTGTCTGTGCGGTATAATGACGTCCTGCTTATTTGCGTATGTCTTCATATCTTTTGTGGTTAGAGCAAGGGTGCAATTTGAAACGAGGTTGTTAGTGATTCTGCCTGCTCCCTGCTTCCTCTCCCTCACTCACTTCCAGTAAAGCTATTATGCTTTGTTGTCACTACAGATCTGTAGTGGCCAGATTATGCCGACTGATTTCCTGCCAAAAGATACTGCAGGTCAGGCTAAATTTGTGCTTACATATGTGAGGGAAGCGTTCTGCCAACTGCAAATCCTTTAAACCATCCGAGAAATCTAAACACCGTGGTGCTTGTTTTGCCAGGACTGCTGCTGCTTTCATGTCAAGTTATCCATTCTCATTCAGGTGCTACCTTCAGGTTTTTAAAGGAGGTATCTGTGAAAAAAAATGCACTGTTTCCTTCAAATAGTCGCTCTTTTAAACACATTTTGATTCTCGTAGAAGAGTTCATTTGGCTGATTCCAGTGGTAGGTGCTCTCTCACCCTGGACATACAGATCATGCAGGCTTTCTCTATGGAGCTGTGCTTAGGCATGGGCTGAGCACTTCAGATGCATGAAGTCTAGGAGCAGCCCAGCTTGAGGAGAAAGCTTGAGCTGAACTTTAACTTATTGTTAAAGTTCGTGTTAATAAAGCCCAGCCATGAGCAGGAAGTAAATTTTGTTGCTGTACAGCACGTGAATTTTCAAGGTCGGTTAGGAAAGGCACCTATTCACAAACCTGCTCACTGACATTCAGGCTTTGACTTTGATATATTTTTTGATTAAAGTAAATACCAAGGAGCACTGTTTCCTGAGTCACCTCATGTGAAAGAGCGAGCCTGACAAAATTTAGCGTCTTCCTTTCCTTGTCATTCTGCCAGTCATGCTAGTGATAGGAATTTTCTTTCTAAATGTGTATTAATGTGAATACAATTTTCCTTTGATATCACATCTGTCATACTGCAGTCTTGTTACCATCAGGACTCTGACCTTAGCAGCATATAGTCAAGTTTAAATACCAAGGGCTGACAAGAGATACACAGTGCTCTTGGGTCAGAGGTGAGATATCTTTTACTAAACCAAAATAGTTGGTCAAATAGATATTGCCTCTGACCCAAGAGCTTTGTGTACATCTTTCTCAGGCCAACACAGCTACAAAATAGGTACAGAGTGCTTGTGAGACCAAGAGCAGTGAAAACTCAGGGGATGAAGGCTCCTCTTTCATTTGCTTGCCTACCCCAGCAGGAGGAAGTTTCTACTGAAGTGAGAACATGCCTTTCTTTCCTCATGTTTCTTTACCCAGAAGCAGCTGCTTTTCTTTTTTGCTCCAATTATACCGGTGGATTTTGTATGGCTAGAAGGGGTGATGAGGACACCACCGTGGGGCATCTTAAGGGTGCACTGAGGCTTAAACTACAGTGGTACCCAAACAGCACATGGTGTTTTGAGCTCTGCCAGGGCTTGTGACATAGGCAGGGTGAGGCAGAAAGGGTCAAAGCCTGAGAGAGGCAGAAACCAAGGGCTGGAAAGGCAACAGAGCTGATCTGAGGCTGGGAGGGCTAAGGGCCAGACCCAAGGTGCAAAACCAGGGCTAGGGGGCCCAAAGCCCAAGAAAGACAGAAACCAAGTCAAGGGGCTCAAAGCCTGAGAGGTGTCTTGACTCTGGTTCCTTCCCCAGAGCCCAAGGGGGGCTAGATAGGGGCTGGAGCCCAGGAGCACAGGCCTGGAGCACAGGCCTGGAGCACTGGGCCTAGGTTAAGAAACCCAGCTAGAAAAAAGGGGCAGAAGCTGCAACAGCCCCAACAAGGGCATGGAGGCCTGACATTGTCTTGGCGCAAGGTGCCCCACCAAAGTGATAACTGATAACACCCAAGAAGCACGGCTGGGAATATAGGAGTGGAAGGAGGCTACAAATAGCCCTTAAGGCAACTGGTGTCTGAGAGAACAGAAAGCGCCAGGCGGGTACCACATCATGCTGGAGACAGGACAGGGACCAGCTGGGTCCGGGAGGGACCCACCCACTGAAACAGACAAGGGCTTGCTCTGGGACCCTGGTGCGCAGGGCAGCACGTGGACCCGAGCCTTGGGAGCCAGGGAGCAGTGGAGCCACCCAGCATGAGGATGGCCGGCCAGAGCCTGAAGGGCCTGGCCTGTGCTAAAAGATCCCTCGGTGCTGAAGCAAGGGCATGGGGAAATAGTAGTGCTGCAGCGCGAGACCCAGAAGCCAGCAGTGGTGGTGCAGCAGCTGAGAGGAGCCGAGCCCTCTGTGCCCAGAGTGGGGAAGAACCCAGCAGCATGGGAGAGGCACTTCAGCAGAGGAGACCCCATTGAGTTGCACTCTGACCACCGCCACCTGAGGAAATGTGTGCCATTGGGCCCTTGGGTCCCCCAGGGGAAAGACATTAGGGGTGGGCAACCCCAGAGCAGGAGCTAGGTGAGCAGCCCCCCTGCCTAATCAAGGCCCTAAGGGGAGGGGCCCCTGGTGCTTCCTGGACACCGCCCAAAAGGACCCCATTGGAAGGAGGACTCTCTTGCCATGGGTCAGGGACTATATTAAGAAACATATGTTATTAAGATTGTTCATGTTTGCCCCTTATATTTTGTAATTGAAAGTGTTGTATTGTGATGTTGTAAATAGTGTTATTTAGGGTTTGACCTTGGTTATTGGTTAGTGTTCACTGTGTAAATATATGTACATGATATTTAAATTTTCCTTTTGTATATTATAACTCAATTAATCATATACCGTTAAGAACTTTGGGCTTGGGCTAACTCTATGAAGGAAAGAGGGATCCACTCAAAGTTCTGCCATCCTTCTCACAGCACCCCCTCCTGCCTACCCATCCCATCCAACTGAGAATAGGGCACACCCTTGGGTGTACCTGGGTTACGTGTTGCTTTGTGAAATTCTTGCAGTGTAAATAGGACCTCCAGCCTCTCTGTGCATACCCTCACAGTGCACTATATACATTAGGGACATGTACACTACTCAAACTGTGATTTCACAGATTGTGCAGAAATCACAGAATTGGGTGATCTCTGCAAAATCTGTGGAAAACAAGAAGAAAAATTTACTAAAATAAAATGCTGGCTCCCCAGTGGGAGCCAGCAGTCCTCCAGACCACACAGCCTAGTGCAAAGGGTGCTGCTGGCACCAAGGTGAGCAGGCAAGATGGCTGCCACCCCTTACTTCTGATTGGCAAAGAAGGCTGCTGATCAGCCCTCCCAGGGGTGAGGGCCAGGGCCACTGGGGCCCTTTGGTCAATCAGAGGTTTGGGGAGACCCCACTATGATAAGCCTGTGAAAATAGTAGCCAGCCCTGTGATCTGCCTGGGAAATCAGCTGGCCATTGCCTTGAGTTGGGTAGACTCTTAATGATAGCACAACCAAAAAGTAAATGGTGAGTGTTCATTTGGTTTTAGTGAGGATAGGTATATATCGATGTCAATGGACACATTCCTAATGCAAAACCCCACACCTTTTCCACTAACTGTGTATGGTCCTTCCAGAATTGTTTATTCACATGAACCAGCTTTCTGGCTCATTCCAGCCTTTCGTGATACTTGAATATTGAGAAGATTACCAATTGATTATAATTGCTTTGTTGGTATCTACATGACGCATAGTGGCAGTAGGTCCGGAATGAGGGGGAAGGCAATAGTGTTCTTAAGGAAGAGAATAAGAACTGTGGAGAGCTAAATTCAGTTACTCCATAATCCTGAATAAGTTACTAGCACTTAACTTTGGTGTTTCAGTCCAAGTTTTAAACAATGCATTTGTGGGGGGAAAACTTTTGTTTTCATACCTTTTTGTCTGTTAGTGGTTCTCAACTTGTTCAAGAAAAATCAAGGCACCCTGCCCTAACTTTTCTGAATTTAGCAATACTCTGCTGATGCAGGCAGAAAGGTCCCCCTCCTTTTCCCAGGGCAAGAGTGACATGGCCTTTCTCTCACCTTTGTCTCAATGTATGAAGCCCAGGTGGTGCCCCTTGCTTTCTGGGAAACAGAGGGGCAGAGGTGGCACTTACTGCATCTTTTCTGGGTGGTGTAGCATGCATCAGGCCCCAGGTATGGTCATGATGCTCCCAGTAGCCATGCAGCACCTGTCCCATTGTGGCAGTATGTGTACCCTTCCTTTTTTTCTCTTCTGCCATACATTGATATATTTGGTTAATTTGTAGAGAGGGGGGCTGCCTGATAGTTCCCAAATGAGCCATCATCTGTCTGCTGGCCAGCAGGCCCCTCCCACCCAGATCCTACTAATCTCAGTCTTGCCCATCAAGCACTAGGTGATCCTTCTTGGTCCATCCATGTCCCTGGGCACTAATAGCCTTCTTAAGGGTTAATTTTATGGCCTCCAGCCTCCCCTGTAGCCATGTCCATGCTTCACAAGTGTTAACAGTTAACTGTTTTAGGGTCATCTCACCCCATGAAATTAAGCTCTCACACCCTAGTTGGGACTTTCACTTTCCCAGCTTCTGTCCTCTTTCTGTTGCTGGCCCTCCTCCAGCCTGGGCCCACCACACTAAACCTGGCTTTTGGGCTTGAGGCTTAACAGTTGCCAATATCTC
The DNA here is from genome assembly GCF_001723895.1 of Crocodylus porosus. Classification (NCBI taxonomy): domain Eukaryota; kingdom Metazoa; phylum Chordata; order Crocodylia; family Crocodylidae; genus Crocodylus; species Crocodylus porosus. The sequence continues at coordinate 1,018,013 of NW_017728937.1, read as the reverse complement.
TGGGCCCCTAGGTCTTACAGCCCTCACTTTGGGTTCCTCACCCTGGCCCCATCTCTGTCCCTCCTGGGCTGTTAGGCCCCAAGCCATGGTCTCAGCCCTTCTGGGCTTCTCTGAATCTTGTGCCTTGCCTCTTGCAGGTTCAAGCCTCATGTGCCCCAAGACCTCCTCTACAGCACCAAACCCAGTCCACCAGTCAGACTCAAACTAAAGCCAAACCCCACCTGGCCACAACAGAACTCATAGCCCACTGGCTCTATATCAGCCCCTACTCATCTGGATCATAGTTCCCTACCAGCCATCAACCTTTATATAACAGCATTGGCATAGCAGGATCACAATCACTCACCCAGAAGCTAGCCTCTCCCTCAGCAGATTTCTCTCCTAGGTAGCCTCCAGAACCAGACTGAGTGCCCTGGATCAGGCCCTAGGCTTTTATGTTCCTAAGCCTTGCCCCTTTCTGGCCATGTGACTGTCCTGGACTGGCTACAGGTGTGTTCCCTTTACCTTGCTGGGCAGCTCATTGGTGAACCATCAGATGATGAAAAAGCCTTCTCTTTTTCAGCTTGAAGAGTCCTAGGTCCCTCGCTCTTTCCTCATATGGCTTGCCATGCAAGTCTCTGATCATATGGGTAGCCCTTTTCTGGACTCTCTCAAGCTTTACCATGTCCTTGTTAAGGTGCAGAGCCCAGAACTGGATGCAGTACTCCAGCTGCGGTCTCACCAATGCCAAGAAGAGCCAAGTAGAGCAGGAGAATCACTTCTTTGCAATGGTTTTGCTGGAGATGCATCAATTGATGCATGTCAGCATATTGTTGGCCCTGCTGGCTACAGGATCACACTGCTGGCTCATGTTCCTACCCCCAGGTCTTTGGTGGCAAGTGATGGGGGATCTTCAATCCTGCTGCCTGATGAGAGGCAGCAGTTGCACAAGCATCCATGTCACGAGTTTTGCCTGTCAGGGGTGCAGGGCCCTGTACCGATCTCCTCAACAGCTGGCAGGCTTCATGGCCGCAGCAGGGCCTAGCAGCAAGACCTGCAGTAGTTTCTCCTCCCTTCCTCCCTCCCTCCCTCCCCCCAGCCCCACTCCCAGCCCCCTATTCTATGGAGAAGAAAAGGGAAAAAAC
>NW_017728937.1:1012002-1016789 GCF_001723895.1 Crocodylus porosus | reverse complement strand
TTCTCCCCCCCCATGCCCCGAGACAGACACAGTTGCACAAGCACCCATGACACGAGTTTTGCCTGTCAGCAGCTAGAGGTGCAGGGCCCCGGAACCCTTGCACAGCTGGCAGGCTTCGTGGCCTCAGCAGGGGCTAGCAGGCCTGCAGTTTTGACCCCACTGTGGCTTAACACATACCCATGACACAAGTTTGGTTCTCAAGACCTTGAGGTGCAGTTTCTCTGAACCCCCTGCACCTATCTACTTGAAACTTGGCACACTTCGTGCCCTCAGAAGGGGATACCATTTCTGCAAATTTCATTCACCTCTGACCAGAAATGACAAAGTTATAGGCTGTTTCAACATTCCCCATTATAGCCTATGGGCAAAACATCAAAACAGCATTGAAACAGCGAAACGTTTTGACTTGCCTCATTTTGTTTCGAGGCTGTTGCAACCATATCTGTTCCATTTTGATTTTGCTGTTTCAACCTCAAAATAAGTTGAAACAGTGTCGAAACAAACCTGGCGGTGAAATTTCTCACAGCCTACTAGACAAATCAAGAACAGGAGTCAGGCAATTAACAGTTGTGATATGATGATCAACCTTTTCCTCCCTGTTTGTTTTGACTCTAATCGTCCAACTATCAAGGAAAAATGCTTTGAAACTATACAATTAAACAGTATAAGAACTAGGCAAATCTGCCATCAAGGTGCGTGCAGTCCAAGAATCCATCCTGCCACACAGCCAGCAAATAAAGGATCCATGCTTTGAGGCTGTACAACAACTGTTTCCTACCTGCACTGGGTAAAGATCTCTGTGGAGTTAAGATAACGTTAAGGACTGATAGGTTGTTTTTCATTGGGAAAGAGTCTTTTTCTGTTATTTAATTTTGTAGCTTGTTGGAAGTTATTAAAACTGGCCTTTCTGCTATTCATTAACTGAGTGTTGTGTCAGTTCTCAGAGCACTAGGTTTAAAAACCCACTTTCTAGGTGCAACATTATCCATGTGGCTCAAGAATATAAATATACAGCTCTCAGGGTGCTGTAGGTTTCAAATGAAGTTAAGTACAGCTCCATGCTACTGCACAGTCACAGGTAACAAAAGACCCATCTTCAGCCACTTTTTCTTTCACTGATGCATTTTCTGTGTTGCCAGTGTGTGAATTTTCCATGTGAGAAGGTTCCTTGAACCAGACAATAATTGTGAGCTTCAGGAGTATGTCTGTTCTGGATTCTGGGATTTGGCTGTAACAAGGGGGTAGCTTTCCCAATGCATTATGGTTGCAGGGACAGGCAAGTCTCCTGTTAATTCCCATTGCACTGAGAGTATTGGATGATGTGAAGATGCTTCTCTTTCCCTTACCTTCTGGTGCAAGTGAAGTTGTCTTTTTCTGACACCTAATACATTTCTTCCTGATGGTGGATGGGGAACCTTGTTCCAAGACTTGATGCTATTGATTAAATAGCAGGAGACATAATGTTACTCTTCCAGAGAAAAGCAAGACCAATTGCTTCATTTCTGCTGCTGTTACAAGGACATGATTACATCTGCACCCTAGAAACAGGTGTCAGTGCGTTAGCTAAATGTTGTTGCTGCTGTGTCTAGCTCAGCCTGTGTGCAAGGAACACAAGTACCTGGTACTGAACATTAAAACCTTAGGGAAAGTGATATTGCAGAACAGAGGATCTAGATTTGACTTGGCCCAAAACAAATGTAGCAACCCCTCTTTGTTATTTACTCCAGCATGTACCATGAATTACTCAATTGAATTTCTCTCATCTTACACAGGTGTCACAGAACATTTGGCTCCAAGGTTCTATTCTTGCTGTTTCTCCTAGGTCACATTAGCCTTTCTGTGCTCTCTGTAGGCCTGGCAGGCAGCACCGTTACCACTGAAAAAGTTACCCCCAGCAAAATAGTATATCTTTGCCTTCAATTCAAAGACATAGTGATCCAGTGTGTGCAGGCTGTAAATCTCCTCTTGCTTGCAAGCAAGATCACTCCATCCAGGTTAATAAAGCATCTGATTTGCGCTGAGGAAATTAGGTGAAAATCAGGCCAGCTGCCTATTATTTATTTTTAATGGCAGCTTTCCAAGAAGTTCTAGTCAGAGCCTATTGTGAGAGGCTCCAATCACAGACCAATTTCTTCTTGTTCTTGTTTTATTCTCTACTTGTTTTGGGAAGCTTACTATTGTCACCTTGCTATGAGAGGGAGGCCTTGAACAGCTCTGTGTGGGTGGGAACCAGACTTGAATATCAGTTCCAGGTGCAAGTTCATCTCTAATTTCTGGAACAGAAACTATTTAAGAACCAAGAGCAAGGAGTTGGAGTAGAATTGACAAAAAGTGATGTGGGAGTAGCAGTAATGAGCTGGCCTGCTTCCTACTTAAAACTAGTAGTATAGGTAGGGTGGGAAGAGTGGGATACCAGCTCCAGGCGCCAATTATTTAGAGTTACCACAATCACTCCTGACCCTGGAAATCTTTGCCATGGCATGTGCAACCTTGAGCAGCATCTGCCTGGCCATGAGAACTAGGCAGAGCAGTGCTACACTCAGCAGTGTATCTATGGGGCAGAAAGTGAGCAAAATGTTGTTCTGTCCAACCCCCCAGGAAGTCTTTGCTACACCAGGTACAGCCCTGCACCCAGTTACATATTTGAGGGATGATGGGGTGCAAAGTAGCAGCTGCAGCAGCAGCCTTTATTCTGTAGAGAGCATCAGCAGGTAAGACTTCATTCTCCCCCTCCTTTCCTAGTGACTTCCCCTGCTCTACTGTGGTCGACATACCCCATACCTCCTCTCCAACCATGCCCTGGGTGCTGAAAGAGCTTGTTACACCTCTGCTTCAAAGTGTAGTTTAAAAAATGACTTTTGTCTTTTGTAATTGTGGTGGTTGTTTTATTTCTGTTTAATTTAATTGTATATTTGCTGATGGGTGTGTGAGTGCGCATATATCTTTTTGTGTATATGTGTGTATGTATGAATGTGTGTGTGTGTGTGTATATGTGTGTATATATGTATATGTGTGTGTATATATATGAGAGCGAATATTCCTGGCTATGACCATAAACTGTGTGTGTGTGTATATGTGTGTATATATGTATATGTGTGTGTATATATATGAGAGCGAATATTCCTGGCTATGACCATAAACTGTGTGTGTGTGTAGATATAGATGTATCATGTGCATTCTAATATTATAAAAGTCTTAATCTGTCTGTCCACGATGCTTTATTCATGCATGGATTGGCTGACAAACAGCCAATCAGAGTGTGAAGAAGCATTCAGACAGGAAGTTGTGGCACAGCAGAGCGCTGCCATGATGGTGGGGGCACAGTGGACAGAGCCAGGGGGGCGAGGCCAGCACTGCTGGCCTCGCCTCCCCTGCCCTGCTCCCTATAGGTGGCAGTGTTGGAGTGGGGGGGTAGCGGGGCTACCGGAGCTGGCTTTGGCCTGCCCTTCCCTCCTTCTGTTGTCACTGCCTGCAGAGCCAACATGGCCTGACACAGCGGCGATGTGGGGAGGAGCGGGTGCGCTGCGGTGGCAGCGGCAGTGGCAGTGGAGGTGAGGGGAGGGGAGGAGTGGGTCTGGGTCTGACACAGGGAAGGGGGAGAAAGAGCAGGGGGGAAGCTGAGCTGCCATGGCAGTGGCAGAGGAAGCAGCAGGCCCGGCTTGCTGTTGCTCGTGCCCACCACCATGTATAGCACCAGATGCCCCCCGCCTTCTCTACTGCAAAAGTGAAGAAATGCACAAAAAGCTCCCTGATAGTCAATGATTGTCTATTAACCCTTAATTCAAACTGAAATTTGATTTGAGCTGTGTGATATGAATGATTTAACACAGTTTAGAAAATGGCGAGCACATCTACAAACAGCAAAGGAGACTATCTTACTAAGTGTATAAAAGTTGCATATACTGTTAGTACCCTGAGGGGCTGTAAGTGATTATATTCTTAGCTACTGGGTGGGATGACATATTTGCTATATTAGCATGTTTCTTTGTTAGACATTAACTTAGTAAAGCAAATGAACAATTTTTGTGTTGATATAGTTGTTAGAATCCTAAGATCTTGAAGCAATTTCCCATTTAACTCTAGGCAGGGAGGATTCAATTTATCAAGTAGAAATTTCAATATTTTGCTTAGATACTTCTAGTAAAATGTAAGGATAATGAGGAGAAAAACAAGGGGGAAGTATGCAAAAAAAATTTACCTGGTTAAAGGCCTAAGAAAATCAAGCCTTTAAAACCAAGATGAAGCAACAGTGAATGAGGGGAGAGAGACACCATCCAAAAACTGACAAGTATGATACTGTGATTAACAGAAATATGCCATGTGGGCAGACCTGAAACACTTTGGCTTTGCTGATTTTCACATAAGGGATGAATGACCAGCGAGGAAATGTGGCGGTGGATGTATACAAGGGGTGGGCAATCATATTGTCTAATGAGTTTTGGTGATCTGTTGAGGGCCTCAAGGATAGCCCCACCCCTTGACAGGTGCTCTGCCACCAGTCGCCACCTTGGGAACAAAAGTTCTGTCCCTAACCCCTGACCGTTGTCACTGGAAGTCCCTCCCCTTGTGCCTAGAAGTATTCCTTTTGGGAGGGAGTTTCCCTCCGTCTTCCTAAGTTTTGCCTCTGTCTTCCTAAGTAGGGACCAGAACAGCCACCTCCCTGCTGGGCCCCCCTCGGGCCCCAGGGGAGGCACACCAGGGCCACGGGTTAGCGAGGATTTAGTTAAGGAGCTTCTGGAGGGGCTGGATGTATTCAAGTCAGCTGGTCCAGATGATCTCCACCCTAG
>NW_017728937.1:1009591-1011301 GCF_001723895.1 Crocodylus porosus | reverse complement strand
GAGGCAGAAAAGGATCTTGGAGTCATAACTGACTCCAGGATGAACATGGGCTGGCAGTGTGAGGAGGCAGTCAGGAAGGCCAATCGTACCTTGTCATGCATCCACAGATGCATCTCAAGCAGGTCCAAGGAGGTGATCCTCCCCCTCTATGCGGCATTGGTCAGGCCGCTCACATGATCAGGGGACAGCAGGGCAGGCCCTATGAGGAGAGGCTACGGGACCTGAACCTGTTCAGCCTCCAAAAGAGAAGGCTGAGTGGGGGGATCTAGTGGCCTGTTATAAACTAGTCAGGGGAGGATCAGCAGGCATTAGGGCAGTCACTGTTCCCCCGAGCACCGCCAGGAGTGACCAGGAATAACGGTCACAAGCTGACAGAGGGAAGGTTTAGGTTGGATATCAGGAAGCACTACATCACGGTCAGGGCAGCTAGGATCTGGAAACTACTTCCAAAAGAAGTGGTGCAGGCTCCTACCCTGGGGGTTTTTTATGAGGAGGTTAGATGAACACCTTGCTGGAGTTGTTTGACCTCAGTACTCTTTCCTGCCATGGCAGGGGGTTGGACTAGATGATCTGCTCAGGGTCCTTCCGACCCTAGAAACTATGAAACTATCTTGGAACCAGAAAAAAAAAACAACAAATCATATACTAAAAATCAAACATATACTGTAACTCATTTTAATTTTGTTTCAAAAAATATTTTTGATCTGATTTATACATATTTGCATACTATATAGAGAGGTGATAGCATAATAGCTCAAAATAAAGTCTTACTCTTGTATATTGCATGGGGGAGCTGTGGGGGAATGTAAGGTGCGTTTGTGTGGGGAGCAGTGTGGGAGATGTTGGGAGTGTGTGTGGGGAGGGGTGGGTGTGGTTATGTGGGTGGGTGTGAGGTTTGTAGAGGGCTGTGGGGTGTGTGGAGGGTGAGGGTGTGCAGGTGTGGGGTATGTGGAGGCATGGGGAGAGGGTTTGAGTGTATGTGCACATCTGGTGGGGTGTGCAGGCACCCCCTACCATTGCATACAGCTTCTGCCTGCTGCTCTGATGGGAGTGGGCAGGGCTTGGCCCCATGTGGAACACAGCAGGGCCAACCATGGGCCTGGCTGAATACACTTAATTAGTAAGCGCCTGCAAGCGGGCTGGATGAAATTGCCTGGTGGGCAGGATCCAACCTATGGACTATGTTTTGCCAACCCCTTGTGTATACGCTCTTTTCATAAAGGCAGGTTCAAAGTCTTTTTCCCAGAAACTGTGACACCTGTGATGACCTAACTTCTGGACTCATGTGATATATAAGAATCTTCCCCTTTGTTTCAACAAAAAATATAATCTTTATGGCTTCACAGAAGAAACATGCTAGCTTACTCCTTAAAAGGATTTCATGACATCCCCGGGTGCTGTAGCACGGTGGTTGAGAACCACTACTTTAAACCTTGGAAAGTAGTAGATAAATACAAAGAATCCAAAACTTGTTATGCAAAATGTGTTGACTTTAAACCACTCTCATGAATTTGAGGGGTGAAGAAGAATGAATTGGGCCAATCTCATGATGTTTCCAATGACTGAAGTTGCCAGTGAGGTGTCTGTGTAAATTTGGGGTGACTCTTCCAAGGTCAGGGAACCAGACCACCTGTTTCCATCCTAGAACTTTGCTTTGTCCACTCAAAATCTGGAAAGTTGCACTGATTATTATTATTATTATTATTATAA
>NW_017728937.1:983309-1009491 GCF_001723895.1 Crocodylus porosus | reverse complement strand
TTTTTTTTTTTTTTTTTAAGCTAAGACTTTTGGGGAAGGATAGAAATCTTGGCCACACCTTCCATACCCCACTTAGTGCCAGCACTCCTGATGGATAGAAGCCATTATTGCCAGCTTTGCCTTCTCAAAGGATTTCTGTTGAAAGGGGTAACCAAACCATGTTCTCTTAACCAGCTTTAGGGCTGCTTGCCACACTGCAGAGATGAATCTGTGCCTGAACTGAGGAGTCTGACATCTAAAATCTTCTGGCCAATACGATTGTCTGCATCTCTTTATAGCCCATGCTATTTTGTGCCACAGAGGCTATAAGCAGACCAAATGGCCAAACGAAATGAATAAGCTGTAGCACAACTGATTTTCTTCACTGGACAAAACAGATGTTGCTTGTGCTGTCCCAGAATTGGTCACCTGCCACTCCCAGGTGCAACAAACTTCAATAATATTGACTTTTTTTGTGAAGTATCATTTTTGAACAGGGGCTGTTTATCAGAGAACATTTTCATGTACAAATAATCTACTAGCTCAAATGATGAGTAAAATACATATGGATATGTGATGACCCTTTTAACCATCCCTAATGTGTAGAATGATAGAAAACAGGGGTAAAGGGAACTCAAGAGATCATCTAGTCCAATCTCCAGATCAAGAGGGATTATTCCTGTCTAACCAATTCCAGCTAAGTGCCTGTCTAACTTGTTCTTAAAAACTTGCAAGGCTGGAGATTCCACAACCTTTTGAAGTAATCTATTCCAACATTTGACCACCCCATAATGAGGTGCAGGGCTTAAGGGCTGGAACCCAATTGCAGAGGGTAAGAGGATAATAGCCTACCTGCTAAAGAACACTGGCTCAGCTGACAGAGATGAAGGGCTGGGTTCAGAGGAAGTTAAAAGCTTCCAGGAAGAGAAAGTGGGAGAGGGGAGGAGTTGTCGTCGTCTGGTGCTTAGAGATAAGCACAGGGACTGTGTTGTTTCTCCAGGTCTGAAGGAAGACCAGTGGTTTGATTTTGTGTTTGTTCTTTGTACCTGCACTTGTTCTAGTTGCTGGGGCAAGAAGCTTTCTGTATGGGTTATAAAAGGACTAGGAGTAAGAACTCACTGGTTTTATGAAGAAACTAGCTCTCCAGTCTGCCTAAGTAAGTGTCAACTTGCTCTACACCTTCATAGTGAGAAAGGTCTGCATGATACCCACTCTAAGTTTCCCTTGGTACAATTCCAAAATCATAACTTGTTCATCCTCTGCAGCCAAAGGGAATTATTTATCCCCATCCTCTTTATCTCTATCCTCCAAACCCCTCCACTGCTTATGCGTTCCTGAAGCTATCTGGCCTGCCCAGACTAGGTATGAGTTGTTCTGGTCCATGGCTTGTAAAGGTTGCAGGCCCCTGGTCTATAGACTTCTTTCTATAAGGCATTAACTTAGTAAAGCAAATGAATGATATCCTGAAGCAATTTACCATTTAGCTCTAGGGGAGTTTTTCAGTATTTATCAAAGAGAAATTTAATGTATGATTAGAACATTTCCCAAATCAAGCCCTCTGTCTCCTGAAGTTTAAAAAAAAAAAAAGAGAGAGAGACCGAAGCAAAGAACTGAATTGCTTTTAGTTTATTGGAAGAAGTTTAAAGTGAATTCTCAGATTATTGTCCATATTAGACATAAAAGCAGGAATTACAGATGATAAACACTTGGTCAAAGAATCAAAAAAACTGGAATGTAGTTGTAGGGATTTGGCATGGATGGAAGATTATTTTGTGTTCTTCGGAGTTGCAGATTGCTAGATTTGTGTCCCTTAACACACTTTCAGGATATTTACCTGCAAAGAGACAGGGCAGTGAATGCAGAGGGCTGAAGTCTCCTAAAATTATAGCAGAAGCACATAGGCACATATTCAACTGTAGTGAATCCTAGGAATCTGGTACAACAAGTTTGGAGCATAAGAGCAGGCTTAAATCTGTGTGTTAAAACCTGAGAGACTTCACCTGTGCATCAATGGATTCCGCTCAGCCAATTTGTTTTTTAAAATGAGTCTCATTCAATTTGCAAAAAAGCTCTGAAAAGACCTTTCAGGGTCAGCCCGCCAGGGGCTGTCTTTTTTCTGTTATAAGAGACCACCTTCCTCTCTATTTTGGTATTTCAACAGAGGAATTCTTAGGACCTGAAGCTGTTCTCACTTAGGCCTGATCTCAGCCACACCAAAGGAAGGCTTCAATTTGCTTTGGACTGAGCCATTTACTCCAAGGTAACTACTTTGATCTCATTAGACTTTCTAGATCTTAAATGCTGGAGGCTACAGGTGAGAGGGGGACAGTGAGGTGGGGTAAAAAAACCTTGGTCATACTCACTTCACTCCTCCTTCCAGCATCGAGTCTCTGCCATTGTGTAACACAGGAGACTAGGGAAGATGGACCTATCGTCTGACCAGTAAATGGCAATTCTTAAGTTCTTAATTTAGTAATGCCCAGTTTACACTGATATGATTTATTTAAGAAAAGAAAAAATGGAAGGATTAAGGGTGGGGGGGAAGTTACCATCAGTTCTTTCAAAGCATCTGAATGATCCTTGGAAATAGCAAGTGCACATTCCTTCAGTTCAAGACCAGCCTTCTCCATAGTCGGGTCGGTGACAAAAGGAGCAATTGCCTCCAGTAACTGGTCACGAGAGGCAAAAAGGAACTTGCTAATAACATCCACGAGGACTGGACAAGTCTCAGCTGTAGCTGCAACACAGACGCATAAAAAAGAGTTTAGTTGGATTCTGGTTTCATCATTTCATAGTTGTTAGGGCCTGGAAGGGACCTTGCAGATCATCAAGTCCAGCTGATTATGGTGAAATAATTCAAACCATTAAGGAAATAGTACAGTTTCTCCATTTGATTCCAGTATCCTGATAGCAATACCATTGTTAAAGTGGGGATGAGTTTCCCATTCTCACTGCTCATGGCTTTTTTTCTTTAAAAACTACGAGCACAAAAATATGGCTAATTTGTTTTTCATCTGTTCTCATGCAGTCACAGTGCTTGTGTAGTAATGTCTTGTTATGTATGAGGTGTTGTAATATGGCCAGGATCTAGCTGTGGGTAGCATGTTGCCTGGCGATAACCCCAAGTCAAACTAAATTTTGAAATTCAAACTGGTCTCGGGTTTACGTTTTCCTCCAGAGACTTGGCGTTTCTGAAGAAACCCAGTTCAGTTCCTAATTGGCTGGAGACTGCACCCTGGGCACAGCCACTAAGTTACTGTTACTGATTTAAGTAAGGGTCTCTTAAGGTACCCAAATGGGATCCTCCCATGCCAGTGCCATGTAAACAGAGTAAAAGGACTTTGCCTAGCTGTTCAGCTTTAATTTATCTTGCTCCATACCTGGCTAGCTCCCACAGTTTACCTCACAATTTTCCAGTCTAGTTAACTCTCTAATCAGTTTGCTTTTGGGCTTTGTAAATGTTTGCACCTCAGAATGAATTATGCCTAGAGAATCAATTACATCTGAAATAGACTGCGGTGGAGACTCCTTAGAAAGATGTCCAGATCTACCACCCCCGTTCACCATAAAGTGGCAGTAGGGAGCAGTCTTAAAACCCTTGCTTCTACCATGGTGGTGTTAAGAGCCCCTTTAGACCTTGCAAACTTTACTTTGGGCTATATAGCCATCCCATGAACATGTGGTTCACTCTAAAAAATTCACTGCATTCTGCTGTATTCAGTCAAAGAACAAACAAAATGTGTATGGAAAGAACAATATAGGGAAGATGTCTGAGCATCTGCCTTTGGAAGGAACTGAATATTCTTGCTTCCTAAAAGAAGAGTCCTAGTTAATTTGTCCCTCTCTGGGGATTGATGTTGATTCAGCAGTTGTGAGTTTGTTAGAGCAAGGAGTTTTAATGCAAAACAAGTAATTAACAGAAAATTACAGGTGAAGATTTAGATGGAAAAACTCCATTCATGTTCATAAATTGTGATTCTCAAAATGTAAGTTAGCTTGGTCAGAATGGGGATAAATTCTGCTCCCATGCATGCCTCTTCAAATGTATTTTAAGGTCTGGGAAATGCTGCCATCTTCTGCTGGTGTTACTGAGAGATGATTATGGCACATTTATTCTTAAAGGGAGAAAATCTCGGCTTTGCAGAGAATGTATAAAAGAAAACAATTTCTTAGAGAATTTCAATATGTCCCATTTTGAGAGCTTAACTGAAACTTAAGGCATAAAGACTTTTTGCCACCTTCCAACAAAGGACTGAATTTCACCAGCTTAGCTGTCAAATCTACAATAAAAAGACCTATTATGTGCATGTGGAAAAGTTAACTTTTGAATTTTGTGACTTGGATAATTTTAGACTTTGTACATTTCATAGTTTCTATGGGATGAAACAGAAAATGCTCAGGAAGACCTTGCTTTCTAAAGGCACTTAAATCAATTAATTAACACCAACAGTGCTTAAACAAGTTCTTACAGTTAAGCATGTGATTTAAGTATGTTCCTGAATTTAAGCATAAGTCACTATTACTTTCATTACAAGAAAGGTCTTGAAACACTGGCAGTGCATATATGGAAGAAAGACAGCTTATGATTTCTTTAAAATCACTGATACTATATAATAAGCAACATGCTCGTGTTGGGTAAGCCTTCTGTCTCTCAGGACTAATCCAGAGTTCACAAATGTCTATGGGTCTTTTTATCAATCTTAATCAATTAGCTTCTGCTTCTATATAGATAGCACAGGATTCCTTCTACCAAATCACCCTGCTGTTCAATATTTAAATAGTTAACCACCTTTTGGAGGGGGATCTTGGTTTTAATTTACAAAGATGAATGTTTTGCTTACTAAACCTAATCCTAGAAACTTCAAGGAAACAGGAACCTAATCTCATTTCATATTCTGAGTTGCTCCAGTGGCCTCATTGGATTCACTCTGGTGTACCTGGTGCATTTTGAGTCTCCAGGCTGAATTTAATCCAGTCTTTTCAATGTAGGAGCTCAACTGTTTCCTGGAATGTCTATTATATATGTATGTCTATAGTAGATATATGACTTATATGTCTAATAAACTCTAATAAAAAATAATACTGATTTAAAATGGCTTGATACTTTGCTTTAAGCATGGCTAGGGTTTTGAGGCTTAATGGTAGAATTCTACTTGTACTGCTCATCTCTTACTTACCTGAAGTGTCCCATTAGCTTCAGAGAGTAATGAGTTTCAAAGTCTGTCTTGCAAGTATTACTCACCAGAGTAGCAGCAAAGTGCCAGGGTGACCAGCAGGACAAAAGTCAGCTTCATGGTGAGGATGGGTGATGGTTGGCTCTCAGGTCTCACAATGGAAGGGCCGATGGAGTCGTTTCAGAACACTGCTTGCACAGCTCCAATATATGTACAAGGCAGCCACATCATCTCCTCCCCAAAAAAGTCTGTGCCAGACCACAGGGTGACATTAGCACTAGAATAGAATTTAGGCTGTTTGCTCATGGGGTACAAAAAAGAAGAAATGCAAACACTGATCCTCTTCATTGTTAATGTTATTGTAGTGAAATAGTCCAAAGAGCTGAGTTATTTGCATAATCATAGAGTGTGTACACAGGAAATCTGGAAAATGGGAGAACATTGGCACATTGTCTCCATGATGGCAGCAGTTCTGATGGACTAGCCGACTTCAAATAATTAGTCAATTCTCACCTCTAGAGCAGTGCCTAGGCCAGGAGTCTGCAGGAGAACTTCTAACATTTACTTTGTTACAAAGAAAAAACATCCCCTACCAACTGGTATCCCTCTCTCCCAGTGGAGTCTATTTGCAGGGAAAGTGCATCTGTACACTGAACATACCTTTTAAGTTTTCAAAGAGAAAAGTGGTCATGGCCCAGTTGCAGTCTGCCTGGATTCTCATGCTTGGGCCTTAATGATTAGCCTGAGATCAGCAGAAATCTCATCAATACTGAACAGTATTGCTCCAAGAGCACAGCAGTAGTTCGGTGCAAGCTCATCCTACCAGTCAGTTTGATTAGGTTGCCTAAATTCTGACACCTTAGCCTTCTCTTTCCTGTATGTGTTTGCAGCTCTTCAGAGCTTCCTTTTCCAGGCAACCTTGACTCCATCATAGAGCTCTGGCATTCACTCCTCCACTTCTCTTTTTTCTTCCTAGAGCACTGCTTTCTCATCTGCCTTTTTTGGTGTGCGTCTGTCTGTCTTGAGGCATTCCTGTTGTTTCATTCTACCCGAAATACTTACTGTCTTTCTGTTTCAGAGATGTCTGTGAAGGAGAAGGGATTCTGCTTAATGACTTCACATCATGTCTCTCTGGCAGAACTGTATATCTGACAAAATGACTGCTTTGAGGGGTACACTTCTGAAGCAGAAGCCTGAGTTAGCATTGTCCACTTGGTGTTTGCTGCTGCTGCACACCCAGACCACCATCTTTCCTGGAAGACGAGCATGATGGCTGGAGGCCTAGGCCAGGGGTTTTCAACCTTTTTTTTTTTTTTTTTTAATCTGAGTGCCCTGGCAGCCAGATGCTGAGATGGGGCATGGGGGGTAGGTAGCGTGCGGCCAGATGTTGAGTGTGTGGAAGGGTAGCACATGACCGAATGCCAAGTGGAGTTGGGGGAGGATAGCACATGGCTGAACGCCAAGTGGGGAGCAGGTGGTGGTTGCACGTGGCTGGATACAGAGCAGAGAGGCAGGGACGGTGCATAGGCAGACAGGGATGGAGCACTACCATCTTCCAGGAGTAGGGCCAGGGCAGGGAAGCTTACTGGGCTGGGGTGAGGACAGCAGTGCTCCTCTTCGGAGTAGGGAAGCTCACTGGGTTGGTTTGTGGCAGTGGCTGTGTGAGCTTCCCTGCCCTGCAGAGGGGTACCACTGCCCTTGCCCTCACCCCAGCCCTGCTCCTGGGAGGTGACAGCACTCCATCCCAGCCTGCCCATGCATACCCCCAAGGACTGGTCCAACCCCCAGGGGTACATATACCCCCAGTTGACAACCCCATGTCTAGTAATTCGCAACCCCCATGACACATCACCATATGAGGGAAGTTGAGTGGACTCCAGTGGAACTGGAATAAGGAATGAGAATAAACTTGTTTAAGAGGCAAAGATGAAGAAATATGGAAATGACTCCAATTAGGACTTGTGCAAGTGTCAGAATTGCCAGTGATCATGGTTGTTTTGATGGAAATGTAAATATTACATGGTTAAAATCTCCAACCCAGATTTACTTTCTTTATCTGATATGACATTTTAGCTTTTATCTGAAAACACCTTTTGTTATCTTTCAATGGTTGAAATAAAAATAATTATGAAGGGATTATGTTTGGATCTAACTGAAGATGACATCATTATCCTTGGCTTTTAACTCGTACATCTGAGCAAGACTGATCCAGTTGACTTCCTTTGTAAATCCATGGGATTAGTCTCACTTTGCTTATCCAGGCAAATGCCTGAATTAGGACTTCATGGTGAAGGTCAAATACTAAAGCATGGATTATGTTCATTATAGGTCCTTGAAACTCCAGGATCTACAGCACCTATTACCATTATTAATTGCATACCACACATACCTTTCCTTGAGAAATCAGTCCTCCAAAATTGGGGCTCTTGTCTTAAGCAGGGAAGCGGATTATCTTCTCCACAATAGAAACATGGAGAAATAGAAGCTTGGAGACACTGTGCTGGGAAGTGGCTGCTGCTTCTGTCTCAGTAAGCAAGCAGTGGGAGTAAAGTCCAGTGTTAACTCTTTCACAGCCATTACTGAATTGGTAGTAGCTTTTGGATAAGCAGCCAAAAACTACCACCAAGGTCACATTGCCTATGAAAAAACCAGCACTCTCCCTCTCCCACATTGGGGTAAGTGTTTTAAGTGCAGAAGCTGTTTTCTTTGATGGGAAAGAAGCACTCTTGCAAAAATCATGCATGCCATGTAGCTGCCAAGTTGGCTGCCACTTGTGTCTGCTTGGTGAACTAAAGGGATAGAGTCTTGCGTTAACACTGTCACAGCCATATCTATTGGCTGAGTACTGTAACTTGTGCCTGAAGCAGCAAGTGTGCTGGTAGCAGTATCTTAATGAGACTTGTAATGTGAAAACAACACTTTATTTATAGGAACTTGTATAAAGAACAATTTACAGTAAAGAACTGACAGTCTTTCTACTGCTCTTTGCAAGGACCCTGTGATATAAAGTCCTCCTGGAGGCATAACATGTCCACAAAGTGTGGCACTGCACAAGACAACCTGTCACACCAGGAAGTTCCTGATGCCACAATTCCTGGACAGTCTGTTCCCTAGGAGGATGTGCTCTGTCACACTGTTGGCCACAACAGTGGAAAAATATTTTTTATACACTTGTTTTCCAAGTGAAAAAAACTATGCAGAACTGAACTTCACCCTAGTGGTCAAACAGAGCCCAGGGGGCTGAGAGCCTCCATTGGGAGTTGCTTGGTGATGCTAAGGAGTAATATGGAAGCACAGAATATTGTGTGGTTCTTGGTCACCTGGACATAGTGACAGTTATAATTTAGAGATGCTCTGTAACAGGGGAATGAAGGTGCTGGGAAGGTTTGAAGGTAATGGTCCCTCAGAGAGCTGAGATCCAGGCAGTTAGGTGGAAGGACTACAGAAGCTGCAGAGAAACCCAAGTCTTCATGCCTAGACAAATCCAAAAACAGGAGTCAGGCAATTTAACAATTGTAATATGATGGTCACCCTCTTTCTCCCTGTTTTGTTTGGACTCTAATCAGCCAACTATCAAGGAAAAATGCTTTGAAGCTATATATTTAAATAGTATAAGAACTAAGCAAATTTGCCAGCAAGGTGTGCACTCCAGGAAATGCAGAGAAAAATCACTGCAACATCGCACTCAGCTTAACCAGCAACAGATCCTGCTTGGTGAAAGCTGCTTCCTCTGCCTGCGGTGGTGAGAAAACACTACTGCAGCTAAATATGTACTAGGACTTTCTGGAGTAGCTCATTTTATTTTGGGATGGAGTCTTTTTCTGTCATTTAGTTGTATAGCTTGCTTGTGGTATTGTTCTTAAAGCCTTTCTTTAAATCGGATGTTGTGTCAATTCTCGAGGCACTAGGTTTAAATACCCACTTTCTATGTGCAACAGGGCAAAATACATGCTTCCCATTTTCCCACCCATTGATACTGTGGGACAAGGGGTGTTATGTTTTCCCAGGGCTTGAAGGGCCTGGTTTGATGCACCCTGGGAATTCCCATGCAGGAGTGGGACCCTCAGGCCCTAGAAGCACCTGTGGACTTCCCCTGCTTACCAAGATACCTCCCTAGGATCAACTTTCCCTGCTTACCCAGATGCTCCCCAGAGATTTTGGGGCTGTCTCAGTGAATTGGGAAAACTGGGCAGGTGCTTCTAGGGCTTGAGGGGCCTGATCCTGCATGGTAATTCCTGGGGTGTATAAGATCAGCCCCTCAAGCCCCCAAATTCCTATCAAGAGCAACTAGAGAGCATGGGCAGCTCCAGGCTGCCTGCACTCTCCTGCCACTGAGCAAATAAATGTCTGCTGTAGTAAAGCAACACTATTTAACATTACCTTTTGTTGCTGTGGTGCAATAAAGGGTAGAAACATCTCTTTGCTTGCCATTTGTGCCACCATAAAACTTGTTATGATGGCACAAATGTAACATCAGGGATGTCTGTTTCTGTCTACAGGGAGAAAGCCGCAAGCCAACCCGTTAGCTAGTGAGGGAAACTGAATGCCTGAAAAAGCTTGCTTACTGTTCCACAAATAAAGCTTGCTTTCTAGTTCTTCTCATGCACATGTATTGAACCTGGGGATCACTGCAATGGACTCAGTGGGAGAAGACACTCTCTTTATTCCCCAGTTGGATCCCTACAGATTTTATGTTTGATTCAGGTTCCAACATCTTTTTTTACCCTGGTGTAAATATGAAGGACTGTTGATAGGGCCATTCCATGGCTAGTCTTAGACTAGTGTATTTGAATGGGAGGATTTATTTCATAGATAGTATTTTGGCTTTTTTCTAGCAGGTGATGGCCTCTGTGATCTTTGCCACCTTGAGGAGCATTGTGCTGTAGTTAGGTCTCCACAGCAAAACTGAAGTATACTTTGGACATAAATAAGCTTTCCTGGGGTTGGGGAAGAGTCTAGCTGCTTTCTGTTGGAGTAAACTATCCCACATTGACCTCTGTGCTCCTGCAGTTAACATACAGCAGTGGGGATGCCAACCCTTTTAGCAGGTGCTACAAAGTACCCCCACACCTTCTCTAAATGCCACTTCAATCCCCTTCCCCTTACTGATCTACCACTCTGCTTTTTGCTTCCTTCTCTGTGCTCCCTGTCTGATCTGCTGCTTTGCTTTCTGCTTCTTGCTCTATCTGCTGCTGTGCTGCCTGTCCTCTCCTCAATCTGCCACATGCCACACAGAGGTTACCTGGGCTACAGGTACCCATGGCATCTTGGATAGAGGCAACATTGGCTGGGGTGACGAGGAACAATGGTAATAAGCTGATGGAGAACAGGTTTAGGTTAGAGATCAGAAGGCAATTTTTTATAGTTAGGGTGGCCAAAATCTGGAATCAACTTCCTGGGGAAGTGGTCCTTGCCCCTACCTTGAACAAATTCAAGAGGAGGTTGGATGATCACCTGTCTGGGGTCTTGTGAACCAGCATTCATTCCTGCCCATGGCAGGGGGTCAGGCTAGATGATCTGTTCAGGTCTCTCCTGACCCTAGCCACTGTGAAATTACCCCCAAGGAGAACTACACCTTGACCCACACCTGTAGGGATCAGATTAGAAAATCTAAGGCAGAAGCTGAATACAAACTGGCAACATAAATCAAAGACAATAAAAAGTCCTTCTTTAGATATGTAGGAATCAGGGAAAAAATAAGGGAAATGTAGGAGCCCTGCAGAACACAATGGAACAGCTGACAACCGACACTCAGGAGAAGATCGAACTCCTAAATGAATACTTTGTGTTGGTATTCCACCAGACAAAGGACATTAACTTGCCAGAGAAAAAGCTGGATGAACAAGGTGGGGCTGATCACCCACCTATGATCAGCAAAGATCCTGTAAGCGAATACCTAGAGAGCCTGGATATCCACAAGTCAGCAGGACTCAATGAACTACACCCTAGAGTGCTAAAAGAACTAGCTGACATCATCACACAACCAACAATGAAACTATTTGAAAACTCACGGTGCTTGGGTGAGGTCCCAGAAGACTGGAAGAGGGCCAATGTGGGGCTTATCTTCCAGAAAGGAATTATAGGCCAATCAGTCTGACCCCAAAAATCCCTGGAAAAATGCATCAAAGAATCCATTATTGATAGGCTAACAGAAGGCAGTATTCTAAAAGACAGCCAACATGGTTTTGCTGTGGGCAGGTCATGCCTGATCAACCTCATCACCTACAATCAAGTAACTTACCACCTGGCTGTTAGTCAGGGCAGGAGCCACATTCCCACCACATTCCTCAAATACAGCTCTTCTGAGTAAAGGTCAATATTACTCAGAAGCTCATTTTGAGGCTTAATTCTGTCTACAAAAGGCTTTGAAATCCCCTGTATTTTGCATTTCTGGAGTGCATGTCAATGCTTTCCTTTATTCATTGAATCGGACCAGAAAACAATAGATATGAATTATACAGATAGTTTGTATACTTTTCTGCCTTTCAGAATTTTAATTCCTCACACTGCATACTACACAAGACAGATATTAAGATAAAATTCCTTCATTAGGAGTGTTAATGCTTCTAGCAACCTACATCATTCTTACCCCTCCTTGCAGTGGTGACAGCCTGGTCTGGAGCTGGGGCAAAGCCATGATCCCCTGCTTGTGTGCCCCTGCCTGGAGCATGTAGGCTACAGGTAGTGGCTCTGTCCTGGCTCCAGAGCAAGCTGCCCCCATCCCAA
Source organism: Crocodylus porosus (assembly GCF_001723895.1). Taxonomy (NCBI): domain Eukaryota; kingdom Metazoa; phylum Chordata; order Crocodylia; family Crocodylidae; genus Crocodylus; species Crocodylus porosus. Next base: position 997,612 of record NW_017728937.1, on the reverse strand, counting down.
GTTCCCAGAGGCTCTGGAGCAGCCCCCTGTGCTGCTCTGCCATGCACGCTGCCAGCACGGCTGAGGTCTTCATAGCAATCCCAGCATGAGCTTTCCAGTGCAGGTGCAGCTGGGGTCTCCATGGAGACTGGCACAAGCCATGCAGGCAGGGTTGGCTGGGAAATGGAGTCCCTAGGCAACCAGATCTGGCTCATGGACCACACTTTGCCTGTCCCTGTCCTAGAACAATGCATTGCCCATCCCACTATTGTGTATGTCAAGCAGCTACTTTCAGTGTTGACAGATACCAGCTCCATCTCACACTCGTGTCTGTGCCCTGCACTTAGCATGCCTGGTCTTAGTGCCCTCTCACACCCATGTCTGAGCCCTGTACTGAGTGTGTCTGGTCTCAGCACCTTCTCATATCCATTGTCTGAGCCATTATAGCTGCAGGACAGTCCAGGATCCCACTGCTGAAACCTCCTAGCTCAGGTGGCTACTTGAATTTTCAAGTTGGCAAATACCAAGGTTATAATTTAGTACTTTGCACTTCCAGGAAAAAAAAATCCTGCTTTATCTATCTAACCTCGCCCACACCCACCCACAACAAGGATGCATGGAGATAAGAAATTAGAGACTCTGGAGCTACACCTGGTGGACAAACTAAGTAACTCTCAATGATGACAGACCCTAAATCACGTTTGTGTGATAGACGTTACAAAACTAGTCCTGGGTCAGCTACATCTGATTCATCTAAACTATGTCCATTGAGCTTTAGTTATCGCACAATTATTGGGCCCCTAAACAAGATTTAACCCCATGCACGTGTTTCATGGTATGGGCCGTAACACACTATTGGGTTGTAAAATGTAACATCTATCATAGCGTATAGTCAGGCAGCGCCCTGAACTACCTTTTTCTCAGGGCCCCAAACCCTTTCCTCCTGCATGGGCAGAGAGAAGGATTTGCCTCAGGGGCTTACCCTGTCTGTAAAAAAATTATCTATGAGTAAAATGCCTCATGAACAAAAAATATTCTTTAGTTTATTGAAATAAGTTTAAGTGACTTGAATATATCATCATCAGTGGTTTCCAGATGATATACTTTAATGAGCCTGAATTTATGCACAGAAAATTCAGGTGCATTAACTGCATGTGTGGATGTGTCCACTCTGCCCTTTAAAGGAAATTTACTTGGTTTCACAGCAGGAAGACTTTGTTGTGATCTTAAAATAAACTCAACTTTACTTTTCATCTTAATTAAACCACATTTAACAGCCCATATCAATGCAGCCCTACATGCTGCAAATGTTATAATACTTAAATTTATTTTCTTTTATGAAGATGAAATAAAAGGTTCTCTTAATATTTAAGGCATAATATTTTTACTGTTTAGATGTAAAGCCTTGCTAGTGAGATAAGCCATACTTACCAGAGTAACAGCAAAATGCCAGTGCAAGCAGCAGGAAGACAACTGTCACTCTCATGGTGGCGGTAGGTGTTTAGGACTCTGGTATACCACCGTCTCACAATGCCCAACCAATCTGCTTTGGAATCTAAGATGCAAAGCTGAAATATACATGCAAGATGTGCTCTTCCCACAGTATTATGAAAAAGGACATGTGACTTCATTCACATTAGAATCTAAGGCATATTTACTTCTTGAGTGAGAGGACATGTGGAAATGCCACCATATTTTTTCCATACTCTGTTCTGTTCCATTCTGTCATACTGCAACATACAATAATGGAAGTAAGAAAGGCAAAGATCCATGTATTGGCATTAAATAATTTGGTATGAAAAGTAGGTATAATTGATAAAAGTTAAAAGTTATAAAAGTCACAGCTTTTTGGGTGAATCCCTGGCCTGATCCAAAGGCCTGGAAATCAATGGCAAGCTTTCTATCATCTCCTGGCAACTTTGAATGAGTTACTGACTTAAATTGTAACCATTATCTCTTTTTTCAGCTTTAAGGGCATTTATAGACGTGCTCTGGGAGGCTGGGGATGGATGGGGAGGGAGGAAGGAAGGGAGGGGGTGCTTTAATTAGAGTGGCTCTGAGAAAGACTCCAAGAGCAGCTCTAATTAAAGCTCCCGAAGAGTCACGTATATCAACATCCACGTACTGAAAAATGGTGGTGTCAGCACTTTAATTAAAGCTTGTCAAATGAGCTTTAGTTAAAACACCCCTGCTGCTATTTTTCAGTGTGGGGATGCTGATACACATGACAGTGGAGTCTGCTGGAGCACAGTACTTACCATGTTCCAGCAGACTTGATTAACCTGCTGTAATTACAGCACATCAGAGCAGCCTTACTGCATGTGTATAGGCACCCTAAGTGCCCACATTTATCAAGTTCAAATAGATAACAGAGATAACATATCTTTACCTTTAGCTTCCAGTGCTCCCACAGACTGAGTCAACTCTACATATTACAATGTATTTATTTAAAATTTTGGCTTAAATTATGAACAACTACCAAATAAACTGAAACACTCTCTCTTTCATATACATTCCACATAGTTCCTCAGTTCTGATTCTCTCTTTCCCATACTAGACATGATTGTTGATATCCTTAAACAGCAGAAAAGATAAGGGAGTTCTGATGGGATGCAGAATCCTAAGCATAAGGAGAGTAGGAATAAGAATAAAAAGGAATTTCCACATTGCATTTCTAATAGGAAATGTGTTTGATATGTTTAGGTCTGAAAATGTATTATCTTAGATTGAAAAACAGTGTTTTGATGAATCCATAGTTCTGTTGTGCAAATCAAAAGTGAGCATGTTTGGCTGAGGGTTCTGCAAGTGGGGATTGCCTACATGTGACCACAACTATTTTGGGACTGCTTTGTATGCATAAATAAAGCAAATCAGTGCTAGCTCCCAAAAACTGGAAATTAAAACTGTTGGATCCACACCCATAGTGTGGCTGGATAGATTTTGAAATAGTCCCAAAATGCCCACTCAAAGATGACAACTTTGAAGACTGAGCAGCAGCTGGACAGATATATAGGATGTGTGTAGATGAAACGAGGGGCATGTGTGCATGACACTTTGAAGTAGGTTAATGCTTGTGCACTGCTTCAACGATGTTGGTGTTTGTATGCATCGGCAGCATATTGGGCATTAATTCCAGCCGCTGTAGCACACTCGGCAGCATAATGCGCAATGACTTTGGGGCACAGCAAACTAAAACACCTTGAAGGAGTTTTAGTTTGCTGCCTTACAGCTGCAGAGCAAACCACTGGGCTCTGTGTGGCTCAGGGGCTGTGCAGGCAGCCTGTGAAGACAGGCTCCACCAAAGCAAAAAAAAAAAAAAAGCAGCAAGCCTGATTTTTTTTTTTAACCCCTCTGGAGCCTGCCTGCCTGCCTGAGCTGCACAGGGACCCAGTCCTTCCCTCCCTGGCTGCGGTGCCCTCCAAGACCACCTGAGCCAGGTGCCCACAGGTGGGTGCCACCTGGGGGAGCGGGGCAGGTGCTGCTGCCGTGGAGAGAAGCACCAACCCTGCTGCAGCCCAGGGACCACTCCACCTGCTAGCAGCTCACCCTCCCCTCCCCACTACTGGAGAGGCAGGTAAGACATGGGTGTACATAACACGGGCAGTTACTTTGCTCTAAATTGAAGCGGTGTTTTTAAAAACCTACCGCTTCAATTTAGGGCCCCCATTTCTTCTACACATGCCCATAGACTCAGAATTATACAGGAAATGGGAAAAGTCAGGAGGTGAAGGGAGCAGATATCATCTAGATACAGCACAAGCATTGAAAAGGGAAGTGCTATGCCATGATTTGAAAACTGTTGGACATTTGGGTTTGTGGAAACCTTAACAAGAAGCAAAGAAAAAAAATTAGCTGTAGGATGTAGAAAACCATTCACAAAATAGAATGCTTACCTTGTGAATGAGGGTGCCTCTCAGGGAGAACTGTAATAAATCTACATTTTGCAAGGGTTTTTGCTATGATTGGATTTTGACCTGTGATGCAGTCTGGCAACAAATGATCTGAAGTGTACACAGTTAGAACAAGATGTTAATTTTTGGCACAAAGTGTTCTTGTTCCATCTGAGAAAGAAACGCAGACAGTCTAGCTTCATACAAAATTAATAAATGACTTTTGTTTAATTCTATTATGTAAATGTTAATGTTACCTTACTAAACAGTAAAAATCAAGGATTAATCACAGACAATGGTTTTATGGTTTAGTAGAATCTCCCTCCTATCTCTGCTAGTGTTAACCTCTCTGTACTTCATAGGTAACAACATCCTTCCCTTTTGAATGGTCTTATGCTTTTACATATACTAGGTCATCTTTTTCAGTGGTTTCCAACCTGTGGTCCGCAGATCCCTGGGGGTCTGCAGACTATGTCTAAGGGGTCTGTGAAAGATGACTATGATCAATCAAAAGTATATGAATACCCACAGTTAAAATTCAAAGTGGGCCACACATCCATTCAATTTTTTAGGGGTCCAAAAATGAAAAAAGGTTGAAAACCATGGACCTAGTTCAGCTTCCCTCCACTTGTTTAGTAGCTACCTCTGATCATTCCTCTTTACTCCACACTTTTACAACTCTCTTCTACTTCTTTAAGGGATTATTTTCATATGCATAGTGGAATTAAACAGAAGTTACTGATTTATATCTTCTAGCTCTGTTTCTTCTCCAGACCTAAGAAAAGGCACCAAGCTTTGTGCCCAAATGCTTCTCTAACAACTCTCCCAAGTGCCCACTTGGTCCAATAAAACATATATTTATAAAAAACCCACTTCCTTCTTGCATATTTTATGGACTATCGTGGCTATAACAACACTCCAACTCTACCACACTTAAAAAGAAAGGAAGGAAAAACTGTGACAAGTAGCCCAGGTTCTTCATCTGGGTTTAGGAGTTTTGGAGAAGTACACGTGGATCAAGAGAGAGCCTTTGAATCTAGATTGTTTTGGTATCATAATTTTTGCAAAACCACAAAACCCACACTAGTCCAACCACCTGCAATCTGATTGGAACCATTCATTTCAGCCAGAGGCAGTCAGCTGCCTACCCTTTCAGAATAGCATCCTAGGACTAAACTCAGCATATATAGAGAAATTTAGAAACATAGTATGCAGGAGAAAGGAATGGTCACATGGAGTCTGAAGTCAATAGAAATTATTCATAGGCTTAAATTTTAAGGTTGATCAGGGTCTGACTCTTTACCGAGTGGCTCCAGACTAGAAATGTTACCCCTGGAGTTCCCTACTGAAGTCAATGGCATGTGGAAATATCAGTGCCTCCAACAGCTCCTACAGGATTTAGAAGTTGCAAATGAGTTTAAATTGGTGAAAATAGCTTTGAAGGAAAAAAATACGATTCTAGGACTGACAATAAACATTTAGAGACATGGGACTGGGGAAAAAATATGCCTGCCAAAAGATGTTAATCCCTGGATTTAGAATTGGGGGTATGGGGTTTGTAGAGGGCTGTGGATGTGTAGGTATGTGTGTATATGGGGTGTCAGGAAGGGTGTGGGTGTACGAGGTGTGGGGTGTGTGGGTGGGTATGAGAGTTGTGGGGGACTGTGTTCATGGGGATGTGTGGATATGTATGTGGGTGGATATGGGGTTTGTGGCAGGCTGTGAGTGTGTGGGAGTGTTGTGGGATGTGTGGAGGGGAGGGTGGCTGGAACGATGTGCATTGTGGGGGTAGGTGCATGTATATGGTGAGGGCAGGGTGTGGGACCCTCCTACAAACATGCCGTCTTCATACACATACCTCCCACTGTGCACAGCCCCTGCCACCAGCAGCAGCAGTAGCAGCAGGCTCTTGGAGGTACTCATGGCCCATGCCAGGTGGAGCAGTGGTGCACAGTCCCAGTGAGCCCCAGGACTGTATGTGGCTGAGCCGCCAGCTAGATCATGCAGGGCTCACATGCCCTAGCTTCACATTGCTGAGGGGAGCCCCGCAAAATGAAGCTGGCAATGCAGGTCATGGGGCTCAGCCGGGGTGGCAGGGAGAGGGGAGGAGCTGGCCCAGTTGCATAGCATGGAGCTCCCCAGTGTTTCCCATGAGCTATGTGTAGTAATGAGCAGGACCGTGCCATTGACTTCATTGCACTGGGCTGCCCCCAGAGGCATATGGCTCAGGCAGAGGACCCGGGAACTGCATGCAAGCCCTGAGTGATGAAGCCAGGTGGACCCCATGCCTTTGCTGGCCCAGGCTCCATGCTCCTGCCACCCCATTCTGGGTTCCCACCGGCCCTGGCCCTGGGTCACTAGTGCAGGGCTCATGTTGCCACCCACCTGAAGCTTCGCTCTGCCCACCACTGCCACCACTTCCCCCACCCCTTCCCTACCTTCACCACTTCCCCCACCCTGCCTGCTGCCACCACCACTTCCCCTTGGCCAGCACCACTACTCTTCCTCTGCCTATCTCTTCCCTACCTGTGGGGCAGGGGTCAGAGCTGCCCTGCAGCAGAGGGTGGAAGTGCAACACATGCTGCCCCCATGGAAGTGACAGAGGCTCAGCCCCATGCAAACACAAAAGGGGCAGCCCAGGGCTGGGCTGGATATAGTAAGCACCTGTCCATGGGCCGGATGAAATCACCTGGTGGGCCAGATCCAGTCCAGGGGCCAAATTTTGCCCACTCCTACTCTAGATCTTTCTAATGAGTGTGGAGGATCAGGACCCTAGGATCACTCCACAACCTGTTTGCGTTTTTCCATATGAGATGTTTCCTTGTCTTAGGTGCTACTTGTGACAGGAACTGCAGGACTGTTTATGTCTTGGATGGGTAGCATAGGGCTATAGCAGTAGTGTACAGTCTGGCTGAGGGAGCCGGCAAGCCTTCTGTTAATTTCCACTGCACCAAGTGCATTGGATGAGGCAAGGAATGCTTTCCTTTTCTTTATGCTCTGGTGCAAGTGAAGTTGTTTTTTCCTGTCTCCTAACACATTCTTTCCTCATGGGGGGTGGGCACCTTTTGGAGTGTTGTCAGTGCTTGTTCAAAGGCTTGATGTTTCTAATTGAATAGCAGGAGACACAATGTTACTCTTCCAGAGAAAATCAAGATGAATTGCCTCTCCTTGGGTCACCAGGACATTATTACATCTGCACCCTAGAAGCCAGGGTCTGTGTCTAATCTGAATGTTGTTTCTGTGTCTAGCTCAGCCCAATGTGCAAGGAACACAACTGTCTGGTATGGAACATTAAAACCCCAGGGAAAGTGATATTGCAGAACAGAGGATCTAGTATGGGTTGTTTGACTTGGCCTAAAACAAATGTAGCAACCCCCCTTTTTTATTTACTCCAGCATATACCACGAATTACTCAATTGAGTTCCTCTGGTCTTGCACAGGTGTAACCAAAAAATGTGGCTCCAAGGTTCTATTCTTGCTGTTTTTTCTAGGTCACGTTAGCCTTTCTGTGCTCTCTGTAGGCCTGACAAGCAGCACTGTTACCACTGAAAAGGTTACCCCCAGCAAAGCAGTAACTCTTTGCCTTCAATTCAAAGACATAGGCTGCTTGCAGACATTATAAAAAACCAAAACAGTACTTTACTTTAAACTCGGCACATTCCCACACCAAGCTTGTGCATACCCAGGAGGGCAATGCCTTAGTTGGATCTGGCTTGCCTGACATCTGTAAAGATCAGGTGTTTTAGTGGGGCTTTTTTGGTACTTTTATCTAATAGCTGATTGAATCAGCTTTAGCTTAAAGTGCTGAAGTGCAATCTTTACAGAGGCTGCAGAGCGGGGTTGAAGTAACATGCTGCTTCTGCTGGTTCTAGCATGGTTTTTTCTTTCTTTTTTTTTGAGGGGGAGGGAGTTGTTATCTGCAAGCAGCCATGATAATTCAGTGCTTGGGAGCTGTGATCTTCTCTTGCTTGTAGGCAAGGTCACTCCACCGAGTTTACTAAAACACCTGATTTGCATTGAGGAAATGAGATGAAAATCAGGCCATCTGACTTAATTATTCATTTATATTAGCAGCTTTCCAAGGCATTCTAGTCAGAAGCCCATTGTGAGAGGTGCCAAATACAGAACAATTTGTTCTTGCTCTCATTGTCTACTTGTTTCAGGAAGTTTAGAGTCATCAGCTTGTTATGGAGAAGGACAGCTCCTTGAACAGCTTGTGTGGATGGGAACCAGTCTTGAATATCGTTTCCAGTGGGCTCTGCTACCCTAGGTCAGGCTTATCTCCAATCTCTGGAACAGAAACCAGTTAAGAATGAAGAGCAAGGAGTTGGAGTGGAATATAGGTGACATAGACAAAGTGATGTGGGAGCAGGTGCAAAGAGCTGACCTACTACCTACTTAAAATCAGTAGTTTAACTAGGGTGGGGCGAGTGGGGCAACAGCTCCAGGCACCAACTATTGAGGAGGCACCAGAGCCAGAGCTGTCTCGGCAGCCAATCAGAGTGCTCTAGATAGACAGGACAGATGGTGGAGCGCTGCCATGACAATGGGGACTGAAGGTCTGGGGGGGTGGAAGGGGCCAGTTCCCTTTCCCATAGGCGACTGGTAGGGGATGCATGGGGGTACACATGCCCACCCAGATGGGGCTGGTGCCCCCCCTGACGGCTGACACTGATGCTGTCGGTAGGGCTAGTGTCCCACCTGAGAGGGCCACTGCCATCAGTGGCTTCTGCGGGTGCCCCCTCCCCCCGATTCAGGAGGCACCAGTCACTCATGCCCCTTCCCCCACCTGCGTTGTGGGCCCGGCCCCATTGCCCTCCCCCCTTTCACTGCAATGGGTCTCTCCCCCCACTCCGGGGCTGGGCCCTTGTCCACCCTGCCACCCACCACTTTGGGTCCAGGCCTACTCCCCCCTGCAGCTGCCGCTGTGTCCATGCCACCTTTGCCATGCACCTGTGGGACCAGTGGTGGCCACTGGCCCAACAGCAGTGGCAGGGGCAGGCCCAGTGGTGGTGGAGGCGAGCCCGGGCCTGGTGGGGTGACTGTGGGTGTTGACCCAGTGCAGCAGCCAAAGGCATGGGGTGGTGGCCGTGGAGTGGCGGCCATGACTACTGATAACCACCCCCTTCCCTCCCCTCCTCACCATCCCTCCTGCCGGCTCTTCTTGGGAGGCAAGGGCATGTGCTCTGTCCCTTCCATCCCCCTCTGCCTCCAAGGAGCGGGGTCTCTTTGTTGAAGAAATATCTTTGAAAGAGAAAAGATTCATCTCGGTGATGCCATGCCATGAGAGAAATGGGAATGTTGTCTGGTTAAGAACTTCAAGCCATATTTAGTTTCTTTCTCAAATAAGACACTTTGGATTTTATTTGAAAACACCTTTTTTTCTCTCTCTCTGTGGTGGAAAGAAAAGTCAGTATGAAAGGGTAACACTGGGATTTGATAGAGGGTGTCATCACTATCATTAACTCTTAGCTCATACATGCAGGCAAGTTTTAGGCAGTTAACCTCCTTTTGAAATCCATGTGTTTAGTTTTGCTTTACTTATCCAGGCAAATGCCTCTTGGTGTTTTGTTTAAATTAAAAATGTTGCCCAATGGGAGCAATACTTTCCATCTTTGATCTCCCAGAAGCCCAGCTGTCTGGTCCTGTGGACTGGGAGGTGGTTTCTGGTGCTGGACCTTGCTGTGGAGAAGACTGAGCGCTCATTTTATATTTCAGCCAGCAATCTAGTGGCAGAAGTCTACCAAGAGGAAAGGGCTCCATCTTCAGTATCCCTTCACCTCGGCTTTATCACACTGGTCCAGAAGATACAGTTACGAGCCCAGTGTTTGCTCCAGGAGTCTGGATGGTGCTGTGATCCCTAACCTTCCCCAAACTACACAGAACTGAACTCCACCCTAGTGGTCAAAGGGAGCCCAGGGGGCTGAGGGCCTTCATTGGGAATTGTTCCCTGATGCTGAGGAATATGGGAGCACAGGAAATTGTGTGGTTCTTGGTCACATGGGCTCAGCAGAACAAGACACTCTCCTTACTCCCCAGTTGGACCCCAGCAGATTTTATGTTTGATTCAGATTCCAACATCCCTTTTTACTGCAGTGTAAATCTACAGTAACAGTTAATGTCCATGTAATTTCCCTAGTCTTAGACTGGTGTATCTCAGCTGGAGGATTTGTTTTGCTGATGGTATTTTGACTTTTTTCTAGCAGATAGTGGCCTCTGTGTGATCTTTGCCAGCTTGAGGAGCATCCTTCTGAAAGTAAGTCCGTACAAGAAACAGCAGCATAGTGTAGACACCACTGAGATCACTTTAAACAAGCTTGCAAGGTGTGGGAGAGTCTAGCCCATACTAATCTCTGTGCTGCTGCAGCTAGACAACATCCTACTGTCTATCTCACATAAAGCTAGTTCTGATGTTACTCCACTGTCCCCAATGTAGGGATAATAATGTCATCTTTAATTTGAGCTTGTGCCAGAGTGCCTCAGTCCATTGCTTGGAACATGAGTCTCCTGATGGTCACAGTGAGATATATCCAGTTAAGTTCAGTGCAATTCCTCCTGATTTACTGAGAGGCAAATGAAAGTAAAATTAGGTTCATTGAGTTTCTTCTTGTTTCTACTTCCTAGCTGCCTGTAGATAGCAGAGCCTGTTTCTCAGAGAGAACGGGACTCTGGGCAGCTTAGCATGGGTCAGGATCAGAATTTCCGCCAAGCTCAAGTGAGCTCTGCTGCCATAGGTCAGCCTCAATTCCGGCTTCCAGAACTCATTAAAAATAGAAAATGTGTGTAACATGAATAAAAAGATATGGGAACCACTTCCAAGGTACAGCATGTGGCCAAGTTATCCAACTGCAGAGCCCTGTCACAACCTGCACTGTTACAAATCCTAATCCATGGGTAGCATCTGGTCCTTCCTGAGAATGCTAATCCCACTCCACTGAGCTGGCAGTGAAGCACCTGCCTGGATGAACAATGTTGGTATAAAATGTCACATGTGACTTTCTTCTTATCTCACTAACAAAAATGACAGCACTAAGGGTGCTTTATCCATAGGCTTACTTGAAAGCCCACTTTAGCCATTATGCGCTTTTCTTCTGGACTTCCAGGAGGTTTGGAGCCCACTCTGTGTGCTCCTTGCCTTGATTTAGGAAAAGGGCAAGGGGAGCCTCTGTGCTAAACAGTGAACGTGGAAAACTTTCCTTGTCCTAGATTAACTTGGAGTTCATTTATAGAAAAGAACGTCAGATGTGGGTTTGCCTCTTGTTGAGTCATTGGGAGCGATGACAAGAAGATAGAACTTGGTAAATCACGTAAGCAGCCTGCTGTTGAATTTGCTTTGGATAAAGCCCTAATAAAACAAAAAGACAAAGCATGATCACAGTGCAAATTAATAGTTCTGGAGCTGGGGGAGGAAATTAGCTACCAGACAATGCAGGAAATAGTCTTTACCTGAAGCAGTAGGGATGTTTGGGGGCAAAGTATAGGAAAGCTGCTTGCAAGAGGAATCACACTGAGGCCCTAATCCAAAACCTGTTGAAGTCACAGGTAGTTTCTCTCAGCTTCCCTGGACAGTTGATCAGGTCCCTTGTTTGGAGCCCACCTAGTGAATTGTCTTTACAGTACCTGTACTTGAAATGTTGAAGTTCCATGTTGCCTAAACAAACAGAAATGCTCTTTTTTATGGCTCAAGCAAGACCCATGTGTAATGATCAGTAAGTTCCTTGAAGTGTCTGTGGTGTCTGTAATGAAGTGTCTGCAATGCCACAGATAATCCTATCTCTAATCGGAAATTCTTTCAAGTTCCCATAGGCACAGTTCTTAATCCATCTCTTCAATTTAGTAACATACTGATCTATATTTTCTCCTGTTCTTTGCTTGCACATAAAACTTCTGTGTTTTACAAGGGTCTCATTCCTTTTTTGCATGCAGTACTCCTCAAATGTGGAGAGTGTTACACTTAACTGTATATTTTGACCTTCTGCAAAGATACAGGTGTTAGAAACAGTCAGGGCTTCCTCCCCCACAATATACAAGAGAGATAATTTGATTTTGTCATTATTCTTTTCTGCCACCGCGGTCATTAGGTACTACTCAAACCTTCGTCTGAACACCCTCCAGTTCTCTGCTATAGTGCCTGGCATCAGGAGGGCAAGTTGAGGTTGCAAAACTTCCATGACCAACTGTCCATTTACTAAGACTATATCTGCGCAGGAAGATCACTTGGGCTAGAAACAATCATTGCCAAATGAAACAGATCAGCTATGCTGGGATGTGTCCCAGCACAGTTGATCTGCTTCACTGGGCAAAACACACAGTGCCTGTTGTCCCATCTGTTGATGCTGTGAGGCAACGGGTGATGTTCTCCCAGGGCTTGAGGGGCTCTGTTCTGTGCACTCTGTGAATTCCCATGTAGGATTGGGCTCCTCAAGCCCTGGGAATGCTTGCTTGGCTCTCCCTGCTTACCAGTATGCAGCCCTGGAATCTCTGGGGTGCATCTTAATAAGCAGGGAAAGTTGGGGAAAGATGTTTCCAGCACTTAATGGGCCCACTCCTGCTTGGATTCAGATATCTGCTGATAAATAGATGCACAAATTGATTTCGCCTTAATTGTGGCCACAAATGTTGGGCATTTTTGGCGTGACAAGCGGTATGGATGTCTGTGTTTTGGTCTCTGTGTTGACAACATAAAAAAAAATTATGGAAGGTGAAAGGTGAGGTCTGTTTCCACCCTTGTCCTTCCATGTGGCTGTGTTGCTCCACTTGCTCTCAGTTTCCCACTTCTTTTTGAGTTTGGAACTCTTTCCAGTTCTTTCTCATTCACCACTTCTCACACCATGTAGTATTCATCAGGTTCAATTAAGACAATCAGGCATATGTAGGAACAACTAAACAAGTTTTATTATGGACCACTAGCCAAGCCTCTACAGTCCTTTAACTTCTCTGACCAACTACTCTAACTAGGGACCACCTCTAAATTCCCAGCTTCTGTAGCTTTTTAAGTTAGAGAGGGTCTCTAAATTATAACTATTATTACTATGCTGTGGTTACAGCATGGGTCAGCAGGTGTGTTAAGGATGGGAGTTATGTGGATCGAGTCAAGGGCAGCACCTGCTCTTTAAAAGCTGAGTTCCACAAGCAATCACAAGGCCATTGAAAAAATCTATGTTACCCAAAAATTGACCAATCTTACTGCAAATCAGGAAGAGTTTAACTGATATCTGATGGCCAGATCCTCTGATGATATCAATTATCTTAATTTTATGGACACTGCCCGATTTACACCAGTTCAATGCCTTGCCCAGTGTTCTCTTATGTGTAAATATGACTGAATGAGAGAAAAATCAGGCCTAGTTATTCTGCTTCCATCATGACATTATTACAGACAAAGGTCATGTCCCAGTAACTCAGAGTGCCATAGTTTGTTCTGTGTTCTTCATAATAAATTGAATGAGCTGAGTATCATAAGGGCTCCTGAGATGGGCATCTGCCCCCCTTGAACAAGGCATCCTCCAACCTGCTCCTTCTCCTCCTTAACACTTAATGCACAAGGATTGATTTATCACATAGCAGGAGTGCCTGGGAGCCCCACTACTGATTTTGCCAAAGGCTATAAAGAGAACCAACAGTGGTCTGGCCCCTGACCTACATGACTTCTCTCCATTGGAGCTGTCTTTTTAACTCCTGTCATTTGTTCCACGTGTTAGGATGCATATCTCTGATTTTCTCTTTCCTCTGGATAAATCCTTTCTTGTTTTTTCTAGGCCTGGCCAAACTAAAATTACTCTAGAAGGGCTGGAGAGTCTCACATCACTTATAGGCTGACCATTGACAATAGGGACTGCCTGCTTCAAATGGATGTGCCAAAGCCTGAGAGATGGAGAGCCCTTGCAGTTCCTACTGGTCTGACTCTGAAGGCCTCTGGGGAGCTGACACTGAAGTCAGTTCCTGAGGAAAATGACAACAAATGGTAACAGGCAGACAAGTTCTTTGGATAGATGTGTTATCTTTTATTAGACCAACTGAGTTGGTCTAATAAAAGATAACACATCTATCCAAAGAACCTTGCCTGCCTATGTCCTTAGATCAGCACAGCTACAACCAAAAACCTTGCAACAAATGGTAATGACATGTTAATGAAGATATAATGGGTAAAATACATATATCAGAGAAACACAGAGAAGAACATTGGAAAAAATTAGCCAACATAAGCATATAGCTGGTGCGGGGGAGGAGAGGGGATGTGGAAGGAGAACCCAGCTATAGAATATGAGCAAAGACCTGGACCTGTGTAATTCATAGATTTCATAGACATCAGGGCTGGAAGGGACCTCGGGAGATCATTGAGTCCAGCCCCCTGCCCAAAGGGCAAGAAGTCAGCTGGGGTCATAGGATCCCAGCAAGATAAGCATCCAATTTACTCTTGAAGGTGTTCAATGT
>NW_017728937.1:970084-983034 GCF_001723895.1 Crocodylus porosus | reverse complement strand
TTTCCAGGCTAAAGAGTCCCGTGGCTCTCAGCCTATCATCATAAGATCTGTTTTCCTGACCTCTGATCATGCACGTGGCTGTCCTCTGGACTCTCTTCTGGACTTATTCATGAAGACCTTAGGGTTAACAGCATGCAGAAGAAAGCTGTAGAAGCCACAACTAGAGTCATCCTGGCAAGATGTATCAGGATTTGATTTGGCAGCCCATGAAGGCACATTGTTCATTTATTTGCTGTTCTAGCAGCTGATGCTTTACATACCCAAACAACTGGTTGGGATAATAGAGAAAAATCCAGCCAGTTTGGAATGTGAATGGCCGTAAGTGGTAAGATGAAGAAATCACTTGGCATATGGAACTGAAAGGTTACAGCTAGAAGTCAGTTTTAATTAGATGTTTGGCATTTATCCATAGGGATCTTGTTACTATGTTAAACATTATGGGATAGATCATGCCTAGCTATGGACCAGCATGCAAATGGGGAGCAGGACATAAGAACATCCTTGTACCACTGTACCATGAACATGGTTCAACAAAGGACTATAGGCATTGGGACCAGACTATTTGCAATATTTTGTAGAAGTGCACCGATACATTGGTCCAATATTGGATTGGCACCGAAAGAAAGAAAATTGACTATATTGGAAATTGGCCTAATGTGACCGATAATTTGGCCAATAAATGCCCATGCATGCGTGTAGCTGCAGCGCAGCATGCAGACAGCAAGAAGCACAGCCTGGGCTGCTTGGAGAGCTGCATCCAGCTGGTAAGTCTGTTGTGGTGGAAGGGGAGGGGGGAGGAATGGGCATGGGGGGCGCAGATCAATGCCCCCAATGGTGATGGAGCGAGTGGGGCCGGGGCAGGTGCTGCCCAACTGGGGCAAAGGGCGGGGTGTGGGATAGAGCCACTGCTTATCTGGGGGGTGCAGGGAAGTAGCGGTGGGCTGCAGCTGCAGGCTGGGGCCAAGGGCCACGAGGGGCTCTTCCTGGTGTGTGTGTGGGGGGGGGGGCTGGGCCAGGCTGCACTTGGGGTAGGCAGTGGCAGCACTGGAAGGAGGGCTATTGGGGGGGCTGCAGTCATCCCAAATTATGCCATAACTCCCCCAAAGCCTCCCTCTCAGTGTCACCACTGCCCACCCTAAGTGCAGTGTGACCCAGCCCACCCTTCCAGGAAGAGCCCAATGTTGCCTGAGGCCCCAGCCCACGGCTGCAGCCTGCCCTGCCCCACCCTGCACAGATCCAGGGGCACCCCCCCCATGTCTTCCCAGAGAGTGCGCAGCAGTGAGAGTCACTCCTGATTTCCACGCCACCCGGACGAGACGTAGCTCCATCCCACGTCCTGCCCTCCTTCCCTGGCTGGGCAGCACATGCCCCAGTCCCAGCCCCACTCCCTCCCTCACCCTTGGGGGCATTGATATGCGCCCTCATGCCCCTTCCCTCCCCTTCCACTGCAACAGACATACCAGCTTTACGCAGCTGTATCAGAAATCAGATCGGTATTGGCCAATATGCCTCCTTAAAAACTGGATATCTGTATTGGCTCCCAAAATCTCTATCAGTGCACCCCTTATATTTTGTCTTCCACAGGCCTCAGCTAGTCTCAACATTGTTCCTAGAATCCTACCATAGACTGTAGAGCAGTGGCTGAGTTAGATGATCTCCCAACTCCTATCACATCAAAGCAACTGACTAGGGTTCTCCGTTCTGTTTTAAGATAAACAGACAATTTCCTTAGTCCATTCCATTCTTTAGTCCAGAATCCTGGGTCACACCAAAACTGAACACAGCACTGCCAGAAAGATGAGAGGCTTTTACATGTATTCATACTTTTAAAAGCTTCAGGATCCTGGCCTGCTGCCCAGGGCAATATAAAGCAGCCTCAGAGCTGCTCTAAATTCCTACCTGACTGCAAACAGCCACAAGTGGCTGTTCTGGCACGATATTAGCTTGCAGTCTTTGGATACCACCTCCTTGGCCTGAGAAAAGGAGAACCAAGAGAGAGATGGCAGAGAACCACAACTTTATTTTTACAATAGCTGGTCATCACTGGGCATGTCTACATGTGTACTTTAATGCACAGTAGCCTATTCTACTGTGCATTAAAGTGACACATAAAAACTCGTGTTAACATGCTAATGTGCAGTAGAATAGGCTACTGAGCACTAAGCATCACCTAAAAAGTATGCGCTTGTACTACTGCACATTGACACAGCCTAATGCACATTTATTTAGTACCTCACATTGAAGGTATTAAATTTAATGCACATTAGGAAAATAACATTGATGCATGTGTAGACATGTCCACTGTCACACAAATTGAGTTCCCAAGGGACAGATCCAGTAGGTTCACTAGCTTTCAAAGTGCAAGTTGGTTTCTGCCCTTCACTGGGAAAAGGAAGTGCAGAAATAAGTCATCATTAGAGGTGGGCAGACATGATGGAAGTTAGATGTAGATTAGGCTTTGGCTGGGGTTTCCATCCAATGCCCCAGGCCCAGGTTCAGCACAGACAAAAATCTAACAAGCTGGTCCTATGAAATTTTTTAAATCTAAATAGCACCAATCTAATCAGATTGGCTTTTCTTACCAGATTTCTGGCATATCTGAACAGACCTAGAAAAGGGGCTCCTCCCAGTTTTGGGTCCAAGCTGGAAAAAAGAATTAGACGGATTTGTGTGACTTCAGGAGTTCTGTTACTCTTCCAAAAATGCAGAAGAGGATTTAATTGCAGTTTCTACTAATCATCATCAGGCTCATGAACAATACATATTTTCTATTCTTCAAGAATTTCAATATAGAATTTTCTTAATATGACTGTTTTTAACTATGTTCACAGCCACATTTACAAAGATGTCTTCTGAAACTGCATCATCAAATTCTGTATTTATGAACGGTTATCCAAGTGAAGCTTACTGTGACAAGATGAAATTAGACTGTGGGCTGTCCCGCAAGCCTACCCAGGATGACAACTGGTTCTTTGCAAATGAAAATGAAGAGTTATTATAGAATAAACTTGCCAGCAGATAATTTTGGATTCAAGGAGCCATATTTGACTGTACTAATTTCTACCAGCAAAGGATCTGAACTTTGATTGGCATTCAACATAGAACCATAGTCTTAATCATACATTTCATGGGGAAAGAACAAGATGGCTTGGAAATTAGTCATATATTTCAAGTCTTTCTTACAAACTTTTCTTTGAAAGAATAATGTATTACAAATATTAGAGCAGAGCTAGAGTTATTCTGTCAAAATACTAGATTGAGACGATATTATAGTTTTCTTGTTAAACACTCAGAACACAGAGATCCTATTTGTCATAAAATGAGAAGTTATATTTTACTGTTTTTTCTAAACCTGCAGTTTGAATCTGGAAATAGTAGAAGCCTTGAACCAGACCGTTGGCTGATGAAAATAGGTGTACATAGCTCAGCGGAGCTGTGCTGATTTACTCTAGCTGAGCGTCTGGTGCTTTATTCCATGTACCTTTTAAGATAGGCAAGAAGAAGGCCTAATCTCTCCAGGAACATAACTGAAGCTGGCGGTTAAAGCCAAGGGGTGACCAGGGCAGGAGCCCTAGTCACTGTCTTTACAGGGGGATGCAAAAACAGCTACCGTGCAGTCAATAGTATGGCAGCCAGCACTACCCTGTGTGCTGTCACTGCTCAAGATGCAGAGCCTTCCTGTTACACCTTTGGCCTTACAAGGTGTTTCCTGAGGTTCTGATCCAGCTTAACCTAATGCTAATGTAAATTTGGGGTATGCTTGAATTTTGTGTTTTAAAGCCAGTCAACAGGATCAAGCAGGGCCAGTCCTAGGGGGGTGTGAGGCCTGGGGCAAATAAGCCCGTGTGGAGCCCCTTAACATCACATGGGTCCCGTGGGACCCCTGCAAATGTAGGGCATGAGCTGGAGTCTCCCCCACACTCGGGCGGGGGTGTTTCTGCACTTCTTCCGCAGCATGGGGCAAAGCTACCAGCACCCAGCAGGCCCCGCAGAAGAGGCTATGGCCACTCTGCCCGGAGCAAATCAACCTGTGTGGAGCCCCCTTACCACCATGTGGGGCCTGTGGGACCTCCACAAAGGCAGGGAATGGGTTGAGGTCTCCCTCACACCCAAGGGTGGGGTCTCTGTGCTTCTTCTGCAGTGTGGGGCAAAGCTGCCAGCACCAGGCAGGCCCTGCAGGAGGAACCGCAGCCGTTCCATCTGGCTCCCCAAAGCCCAGGGAGGTTGCCCCGATTCGCACTACCCTAGGGATGGCCCTGACCATGAGTATTTCCCATAGGGCTGCACAAGTGCAGGGAAGAGCAGATTTTGTCTCATTATTTGCAAAAGTAAAAAAGGAAAAGTAATAATTAAGTGTAGTGTGCTCCATACTTATTTTGTAAATATAAATGCTTCTTAATGGATGGGTTTTTCTCTTGGCAGTCCTGGCTCTAATCTTTTGTTTCGGCTTCTTTGTTGAACTGTAAATATTGTTTTGTAAGTGTTTCTAATATTTACCTTTGTCAGTTAGCAAATAATGGAAATGGAATTGCCTTAGGCAGTGTTTTAAGCCTTTGTTAGTAATGCCATAATATTGGCCTGGGGTCAGATACAGGGAAAAAATTTGACATTTCAAGTGTGTAAGTAAATTGGATGAACCCAAAAAGAATTGGACTGAGTACAAGGTTTGCCTATAAGCCTGAGCTCTCACAAAATCCAGGTGGGTTCACTTTTGTTCTGGGAACCTGTGAGGAGAGCTCTCCTTATAGGTAAGCTTGGCAGAATTTGATTTATTTTGTAATAATTTTGATGAATAATATCAATGTTTATTTTTAAGCCTTTTTTTATTTTTATCAATTTACATTTTTGTGACTGAGCAAAATTAGGGGTGCAGGGAGCAGACAATGTATTAATGGCAGTATACTGTTAAAAGCTTTATAAAATCATGTCAAAATATAAACAGTAAATATCCATAAATCAATAAATCATACCTGCTTTAAATCAGTCTGTTCATTTGGTAGTACATTCATAAAAGAAGTGAAAAAAATAAAAATAAATTTTAGAAAATCTCAGGTCTTTTGTTACAGTTACTGGAATGTATAATTTGCTAGAACTAGCACACTAATCCAGATTTTGAAATTTTTCCAAATTTGAGTTCCCGGCTCCAATCACCTGTAGCTCCCTCGCCTGCTTTGTCACATCCTATTCCTTTGTTCCCAGTCCCCTGGGGCTTCTGAGAGCTGCTATCCAAAGTATAGTTAATACAGTTTTGTAGGACTGCTCCCTCATCATCACACACTCCATCAGCCATCATTTTTCTTACATCCCATTTCTAAAAATGTTGATTATTAACAATAGAAATATTTTTCCATCAGTCTGTGAGTTAGATGTTAAATCAACATTTTCGGATAAAAATTGAATCCTGCCAAACCTACTTACAGGCTGAAGTCTCTTGCCTCCCCTGAAAGTGAGCCCCTCAGTCAGCCTTCTTTGTAGATGTCTACAGCAGCCTGACTTCAGCTTCTGTTCCTTCCCGGTGCCTAGGTTTTTTGAGAGATACCAAATTATGTTTCCAACAACACAGCGTTCAGAGAGAGCTATGGTATGTCTCAAAGCTTTTCAAATCTATGCCTGAGTGTTTTCTTTTTAGAAGGGACAGGCAGCCCAAAAGGGATTTTTGTGGGAGTAGTGCATTAGCAACCTGTTCACACAGTTCCTTTGGTGCTGAGTTATCTGTTCTGTAGAACCAAGCCCACAGAGGTTATTCACCCTTGCTGAAACCTAGAGGAACTGCAAAGGAGAAACAAAACTTTATCAACCCCCAACTTGCCCTTATTTCATAGCTAACACTCTTGAATTTGCTTAACACATTTAGTTACATTTTACAGATATTTTCTATCACATTTTCACCTTCTGCCATTGCAGTGCCACTTCCATCTGTCTTGCTTTTGCCTATTATGGCAAAGTCCTATGGCTTTTCCTGGCCAGTTGAATGCAAAGCAGCCATATCCTTGGCCCAGCTTACAACCTCTCTTAGCTTTACCCACCATAAGGTGCTAGGAGCTGCCTTGCTCTGGGGCAGCAAGGAGACTGCAACTCTGGTGAGCACAATGAGGCACCATGGAGAAAGGTTTCTTATGCACCTGGAACCGGGCAGAGGGCAGCACAGATTGCAAAACTGATTTCGGATGTGCAGACATCAAAGGGACAAGGTATACCGGTAAAGAGAGGTCTGGCATGGACTGGCAAGAGGTCCCTTTTTCTTGTTTTCTCCCTGGAATATGGGAACAGGCAGCCAGGGCCACCCTTGAGGCAGGCTGGGCAAAGAGAAATACACTTATCAATATAAATCAGGATGGATGCCAGGTTACAGGGGGCCTGGTTTTGAGGAGGCTTTGGGCTAGGATTCAGGAGGCTGAAGTTCCTTTCCCAGTTCTGCCACAGATCTTCTCTGCGACCTTGGGAAAAGGGCTGAAAGCCAGATTTTTATCAATATTTTAGGCACTGAAGTGTGATGGAAACCAAGATGCTGCCAAAGAAAATTAGTCTTTCTGGTTTGCATAGACTGATGCCAACCTCAACTTTACACCTCAGAGACTACCTCCGGAGATGGTATATTAAAGAAATGAGGTTATGCAATTTACATTTTTGCCTGCAGTGAAACTTCTTTTCTTGATCACCAGTGCATAATGGAGTTTATATTTGTGTGATTTGAATACTGCAGAGTTGTAAGAAGGTGTAAATTAAAGTGACTCCTGGCTTGCTTTCACTGACACTGCCTTCTGTTCCTGTAAGGGGTAAATTTCTCTCCCTTAATCTTCCATTGTCCACCAGTATCTATGTGAAAGTCAGTCTAAAGGGAATCTAAGTAACTGTAAAGTACTTCATCCATCCTGAAAAATATGTCATATTGGGTCAGACCACAGGTCCATCTAGCACAGTATCTTATGTCATTAACCAATGCTAAGGAGAGAATTTTTATGTAAGGCCTATACAGACTTATAGCATATGTGCATATATGATCTTGGCGGGGCCTTATGGGTAGCACGGCCTGTTGGGTATGTAGCCCCTCCCCTCAACTTACCTGCCACAACTTTGATATTAAGCTATCAAGAGAGCAGGTTTAGTGGAGATCTTCCTGGGAGGGCTTCCCAACAATGGCAGTACTCACAATTATTCAGCACGATGTTCCACGAGGCTCCACCTCCCTACACCCCGTCCACTCGCCAATCAGATAGATGATGGTGCGATGGTGGTTTTGACCCCACGGGCTTGCTCTCCACCTCCTTCAGGTTGGGGGGAACCCACGTCCGAGTGGGCTCAGTTGGCTCTTGTCCTTCTGACTTTGATGCCTTACCTTTCTCTCTCTATCTCTTTGACTTTTTTCCCTTTCTTTTCTTTTGTTTTCTTTAGAAGAAATATTCTCCTGGGGAGGAGAGGGATGTGGAGCCACCTCTTTTTCCCCAGCCTTCTACAGGGGCTCAAACACTGCCCCTTCTCTACCTCCTACAGGGAGCTCGAATGCTTCCCCTGGTCTGTCTTCCGCAGGGGACCAAAGTGTTCCCCCTGCTCTGCCTCTGGCAGGGAGCTCAGAGATTTCCCCTGCCCTGCTCGCCAGTGCTGCTCCAGCTGTGCTGCTCCTCTTCCCCAACGAAGCCTCAGCACATCTGATGTGCTGCCCACCTTCTCTCTCTTCCTCTGGCTCCCCCACTCTGCAGGGTCTGTCGGGGATTTTAAACTTCCGTTCGGCAGCTGGTATGACCGCCGCAATTGGTCCAGCTGTACCCCGCACAGGGAACCGCTGATTAAATAGCCGGCATGAGGCTGGCTCATGCGGCTGCGGTCCTGGTTCCTGTGGGCCGGCAGGAGGTAACTTTTCCCAGTGGGAGTTCTGTTTCGGGATTTTGGGACCTGTGGAGCTCGCCTCTGCCCCTTTAAAAACCTGTGGGGACATGTCGCTGCCACAGCATGTAACTGCCAGAGATCCAATTTGTGTGTGTGTGTATGTCTGACTGGAAGGATTAGTGGCAACATGGTGGGGCCATTCATGGTGGGGTAGCTCCTACAAAATATCACAACATTGCAACCTCCAGAGTAAGGCAAATTTAGGGCACCTCAAAACCCTAGCCCCCACTGCCTTGTGGGTACTTTTTGATTGGAAAAAGATTGATCTGTCAGGACATCACCCTGACAGAAACACACCCTTGATGAGGTGTTAGGCCAGGGGTGGGCCATTATTTGGGTTGGCTGGTGACTTAATGAGTTTTAAGTGTTTTTCTATCATTTGTTTAAGCCCCATTAAGCTATATGTTGTTGCTAAGAGCCTAATTAAAATAAAAAATGTAGTAAAGCCTAGTAAATTTAGCAAAGCCTTATAGAAGTGATGGTAGGCCCTGTGGCATAGTTAAAATTAACCTTATCAAAAGAATGCAAGGCTTGTACTGCTATTGGTCAGTCTAAGGGCAGTTGAAGTAAAAAGAATCTGAATGGCTGTAAGTTATCAGCATAGCTCAGAAGTTTAAATTGGCTGGCACATCTGGAAATCATTTAGAAGGAAGATACAGCTCTGTGAAAGGAACTACAGATTAGCTGTTGGCCTGGATTGAGTGGGCCCCTGGATCTTGAGGAGACCAAGAACTTAATACCAGGGTCCTTCCCGGTACCCCTCAGACAGCACTGATCGGGGACACCTGACTTTGCTGAGCTTTGTGGAAAGAGAAACTTGTTGTATATCAGGCATCAGAGGGGACTGCCGATAAGTTGCCAACACAAATTATTATAGTCTGTCATTATTTGTCTTAGTATACTACGCATAGTCGTGTTTTTGTTAAGTCAATAAACCTTTCTACCCTCTGACCACACTCTCAATCCTGAACCCTCCGCTGGTGGCTGGGACACCAGAGTAAGGCAAATTTAGGGCACCTTAAAACCCTAGCCCCCTGTGCCTTGTGGGTACTTTTTGATTGGAAAAAGATTGATCTGTCAGGACATCACCCTGAAAGAAACCCTTGATGAGGTGTTAGGCCAGGGGTGGGCCATTATCTGGGTTGGTGGGTGACTTAATGAGCTTTGGTGACCTGTTGAGGGCCATCCTCCTCTCCCACCCTCTTTCTCTGTCTCTCCCTTCCCTCTCCCCACACTGTGACCAGTGTAGAAGCCTGAACCTGCCTGCAGCTTTCCCACACTCCAACTCCCCCACAACCAGAGTCCACCTACCCAAAGCTGTAGCATGCCCTGCCACCCTGTGTGCTACAGCTGTAGGCTGCAACCAGCATGGAAGCCTGAAACCGCCCTTAGCTGTAGCATGCCTCCCCTTCCCAATGCCCAGAGCCCCAACCTGGAAGCTGCCAGCCACATTTGGGCAGCTGTGGACATGGCTGGCACCTGCTGGGTCCAGACTCAGGGCAGGGCATGCAACAGCTGCAGATGGGTTCATGCTTCCATTTCCACACAGGTGGAAGCCCTGGCCTCCTGGCACTATGTGGCTGCCAGAGGCAGAACCACTGCCCTCCTGTGGGCCAGATCCATTCACTTGGCAAGTACCTGCCCACAGGTCGGATCCAATCAATTGTCAGGCCAATTTCAGCCCATAGGCTGTATTTTGCCAATGCCTGCATTAAGGAGTCAGTAATAGCTTTAATCTGTTACTCTCTGGCAGAAGCTACAACCATCGAGGAACTGAACATCTGGATTTAGCCTAGCCTTCAAACTCTGTCTCAGTGGCCTAAAAGGGGGGTGGAGGGGGTGTGGTAGATCTAAGGCAGCCTCCACTCCTCCACACTTTTGCCTAGGCATATGCACTGAAGGTCTTGGTATGAGCTATACTGACCAAAATGATAAAGAAACTCACATGCTGGAATGTTTGGATTCTGACCCTGGGTTCAATTCAGACTCTGCTTTATAGAAAACAACACTACTAAACTATGAATTGGTTAGACTCAGAATTGGCATTGCTGCATTATCAGAAACTTGCTTCTCAGATACAGGTTCTAAGAGAATAATTGTACCTATTTTGGCATGAGAAGCCAGCAGGAAAAAGGAGAGAGCTTTGCTATTATAAACAGCTTACTATCTTCCTGTGAAGGCCCCATTGCTGTATCTATTCAATAGATGATGCTCAGAGTGCATACACTGAATGGCATCACATTGTTTTCGTGTCTATGCACCTACCTTTCAAGCTGGCGATGAAGATAAACATGTTTTCTACCAAAAACTTGAAGAAAAGATTGAGAAAACTCACAGAAATGAGACCATTATAATACTAGGCAACTTCAATGCATGAATTGGGTGCAATTTTAGGAATTGGCCCGGTATTCTGGGCAAACATGTGTAACCTTTCTGCTGGACACTGGTCAGCAGCAACAAGGGCCGTGTTCAATTTTGGGGTCTAGATGTATTTTACCTTGACTCAAACCCCCACCCAGACCACCTGGAAAATACTAAATGAATTAGTAGGGTGTCCCACATAAACAAAAACCCCTCCTCGCAAGCAATGTAAAGATAGAGAACAAATTTGTTACTGAAAACAAAGGCAAAGGAAACAAAAAACCCACTAAATACAATTTAAAACACCACCAACTACAAGGCACAGTTCATAGATTACACCCTCTAGAGGAGGCTTCACCCATGCCCAGGTAGTCTGGGACTTGGGGCTGACCCAAAAGGCAGTTCTTGGGGCATGCACCCCTATACTTGCCCGTCAGCAGTGGGCTGGAAGGAGAGGCTTCACTGGAGAGTCCTTTGAGCTGCTCCTGGCATTTGCTGTGTCACAGAAACTGCTAGAGAGCATGGGTCCTTCTGTGGTGCAAGGGGCCCCTTGTTGCTCCCTGCGATACTGTAGGGCAATCCCTACTTTCATGTGGTGGCCTTGAGGGGATAACTGTGGCTCCAGATAATATGCCACACCCCTGAATTCCTAGATCCAATCCTAGCTCTGTGGGGCAGAAACTGAAAAAAGAAAACTTTGAAGGAGAAGTCAGACCTACCTCACTGGGCCTGAACTGGGCAGCAAAAGCCAGCCAGGACTATATTGCACTGGGGCCTGAACATATAGCTGGGGGGCAGCCATGCAGGAAGGCTGAAACACCGTAGCTATTGGCAACATGTAGGTGGTGCACGCAGGTGCATGTGCACCCCCAGAGCGTGGTGGTGCATCCCTTGCAAAAAGTGCCGCCAATACTGCCACAGATGGTCACTGCTTGCCACCTCCCCTTCCCCCTGCCACTGACACCACCGCAGCTGCCTGTAGGAGCTCCCCACTCATCGTTGCTATGCCCCTGCTGCCAACAGTGCCACTGCCTGTGGACAGTTGCCGTGCCCCACCCCCCAGCCTCCAGGGGCATGCGGCGTTCATGACCATAGCTGTAGAAACAGCAGAAAAAAAGGCTGCAGCCTGGACATCCTAGGGACAGACATTTAAAAAACCTGACCTGAATTGATTCAAGCTTTGCAAGTTAATCTAACCTGCAGAGAGTGAATCAGTTTCCAAGTGGATAGACCCTCCCTTTCCATTCAGGAAACGCAGGCACATGCCTGCAGTGGCTCAAGCCATAAGTCCAGGGGTGCTAAAGCAGTCCCCCCTTCCAAAGGAAAACTTAGCTGGGGGGGTGGCCAGGCCCTGGTAGGCTTGTCCCAGCAGCTCCCTGACACACAGGTGACTGCTAGGGGGGGGGCATTCAGCACTGCTCAGGATGGGGCAGTTTTTTTGCTGTGCAGGCTGGCAATGTATTGGGTGGAGGGGCACTAAGCCGCAGCACAGAAGTATAGGAGTGGATATGGGGCTTTTTGCCTGCCCCCGAGCCCGCCCACAAATTGTGGCGCCCCAGATTCAGAAGGCACCAGTCACCCCTGTCCTGACAGCTGGAAGTGATCCTGGCACACAGAGCTGTCTGGCCTCAGAGGAGAACTCTTCCCCCTCCTCCTTATCCCCCACTGCTGCTGGGCTGGGAAAGGGGCCCTGTCCAGTGCTGGGGGGCTCTTCTCCCTTCCCCTCCCCCCACCCTCACCATGAGGTGTGGAGGGGGGCTCTGTGAGGCTGTTCAGCCCCGGAGGGGGACTCTTCCCCCTGCTTTGCTGGGGGTGGGGAGGGGGGCTGTATGGGATACTGCCCAGCCCCAGCGAGGGACTCTTCCCCTCCCCCCTCCCCCCAGGGCAGGGGAAGGTTCTGTTCCATGCTGGGGGAACTCTTCCAACTCTTTTTCCTCCCCCCAGAGGGGCAGCAGGAGTGTAGAGCGCAGGCTGCACTGTGGGGCTTCCCCTGCTGCAAGCACTGGAGCTGCAGGTGCAGGGAGCAGAGCCCTGGTGATAGGGCAGGCTCTGCTCCACTCTCACAGTGCTGGCTGGAGATGCACCCCACCAGGCACCTGTGTGGGGCACAAGCACCTGGTCCTCCCCATCTGCTGCTCCTGCCAGGCAGTGGGAGCTGCATGCCATGGGGGGAGTATGTAGGGGGTCCCTACACCACCACCTTCCTTCACACTCTACATACCCACACCCTGGTCAGCTGAGCTCTGTGCTCCCACAGCCCTGGGGCCAGGCAGCATCGCATGGACTCCCCCCTTCCTAGCCCCATGGCAGTGGAGAGGAGGAGGAGGAGTCACCATCCAGCACCACACACAGTCCCCCTCTACACCCTGGGAGGAGGAGGAAAAGTCCCCCCCCAGCATGGAACAGAACCCCCCTCCCCACCTTGTGAGACAACTGACTTGTATGCCCCATTAAGGTAAAGGGGGCAGGGACAAGGGTTAATTCTTCTCTAGATCCCTTCCCTGCAGCCAGGGTCTGCCAGCCCCAGGGGCCACCACTGCAGCCCCCTCTCCTCTCCTCCCCAGCAGACAGGCTGACCCCAGCTGCAGTGGGGGAAGAGGGGAAGGAGGGAAGAATTAACACCTCCCTGCCCACTTTGCCTTAATGGGGCCAGCACGACTGGTGTCTCCACTAGGGCCAGTCCCTGCTCGGGCTAGAGAGCAGAG
>NW_017728937.1:967882-969984 GCF_001723895.1 Crocodylus porosus | reverse complement strand
CACTGGCAGGGCCAGGGGGCTGTGGGTCAGGCACTGGCAGGGCTGGGGGCAGGAGCTATGGGTCAGTAGTGAGGGCCACTGGCAGGGCTGGGGTGTCAGGGCAGAGGCAGGGCCCAGGTATATCACTGCCCCCCCTCATCATATACCCTACGCCCACAGGTGTCCTTCTTTTTGGTACTGGAAATATGGTAACCCTAGGTGGAGAGTACTGCACATGGAATTGGTAATATGAATAAAAACGGCCAGCAACTGTTAGAATATTGTGCAAGTCAAGATCTACGTGTTACCTACATCTACTTTGCTGGGGGGAAAAAAAGAAAAAAATCACACACACAAAAAAAAAGACATAGTGGAAACATCCAAGGTCGTGGCACTGGTGTCAATTAGTTCTAGTACTGACTAGGCATAACTACCTGAAAGAAATCCTGCATACAAGTCTTATCACAGCGCTGACTGTGACTGACCATGTCTTAGTCTGCTGCAAAGTCAGAATCAGTGTCAAAAAGATCCACCATAGCAAAACTACCAGTCATCCTTGGGTAGACATCAGTTAAACTAAAGACAGAAAAATGCAGAAGCGACTATTCAGTAAAGAAGTTGTGAAAGCAAGTTTACTTAACAAGGCTTGTGAAAGCTTAAAAACTAACAGGTACAATGTTGCTTTAATAGCAGTTGGCAAAAAAATGCAAGCAAAATGCAGACTGGGTTGAAGAACACTGTGAAACCCTTCTACCACTGGTTGAGAACAAAAGGACAGTGCTAACCAACTATAAGAAATCTTTCAACACCATAACCATAACCCAATTGGTCCAGCTGAGAAGCAAACAGCTACACTGAAAGACTCTAAATGGAAATGTCATTACTGATAAAAACAACTTGAGTGTTGGATTAAATACTATGGAATTCTGTGCTCCAGTAAGACTAAAATCAAACACAAATAGCTCAAAGGATTATAGCAGTTCCAAATTATGATAGATTTGGGCAATAAGCCTACATTAGAAAAATTGCAGAAAGGCATTAAAACAATTCCTGGGAACAAGGCATCTGGCAATGACTGTTTGATTGCTGAAATCTACAAATGTGTCAACGACAAATTACTTTGCAAGCTTCATGAAGTTATACTGCTCTGCTGGAAAGAAGCAGTGCCACAAGATTTAAGAGATGCCCAGTTTGTACAATGATACGAAAACAAAGGGGATAGAAGTGACTGTGACAGTGATAGAGGTATCTCCCTATTGAACATCCTCAGAAAAATTCACTCGCATCTTGATCCCTAGGTTGCAATCTCTAGGTTACAGAATCCATCCTATGCTGGAGTACTGCATCCAATTCTGGGCTCCGCAATTCAAGAAGGATGTGGAGAAGCTTGAGAGAGTCCAGAGGAGAACCATGCACATGATCAGAGGGCAAGAGAGTAGGCCTTATGAAGAGAGGCTGAGAGCCATGGGACTTCCAGTCTGGAAAAGTACAGACTCAGGGGGGACCTAGTGGCTGCTTATAAGTACATAAGGGGTGTAGATTAGGATCTGGGAGAATGTCTGTTCACCAGAGTGCCCCAAGGAAAACCAAGGACCAATGGTCATAAACTCCTCCAAGACCATTTCAGGCTGGACATAAGAAAAAATGTCTTTACTGTCCGAGCCCACAAGACCGGGAACAGATTCCCTCCAGAAGTGGTCCAGGCACCTACTCTGGACTCATTCAAGAAACGCTTGGATGCTTATCTTGCTGGGATCCTTTGACCCTAGCTGACTTCCTGCCCCTGGGGCAGAGGACTGGACTTGATGATCTTCGAGGTCCCTTCCAGCCCTAATGTCTATGAATTCTATGAAATCTAAATGCCAATGCGTAGCCCTCATTTGTCTGACAAGGGCTCTCAATGCAGTCAGCAGGCAGGGCCTTTTTACTGCTCTGAAGAAACAAACTTCTGAACATCATTCACTCATTACATCAAGCTATGAAGGCAACTGTAGCGTATGAAAACAATCAAGTCATTCTCCCCTTGTACTCGGCCTTAGTGAGGCCACAGCTGGAGTACTGCGTCCAGTTTTGGGCTCCACAATTCAAAAAGGATGTGGAGAAGCTTGAGAGAGTCCAGAGGA
>NW_017728937.1:954396-967457 GCF_001723895.1 Crocodylus porosus | reverse complement strand
CTGCTTCTTCATGCATTCAAGAACAGCAATGATGGCATTTCTCTTAAACCCAGACTAAATGGAGACTTGTCCAACATTGCAAGGTTTAGAACAAAAGCCAAGGTAAAAGAACCGGTTCTGAGAGATTTCCTGTTTGATGTGGCCTTAGTTGCCCACAGTGAATCGTCCCTGCAAAATCTTTTGGGCAGATTTTCTGAGTCAGGCAAAAGCTTCAGAATGGCAATTAGTCTGAAGACTGTGATCATGTACCAAGGGGTGGAAGAACCAATATCTGACATCACTCTAAAGGATAAATCTCTTGGTATTGTTGGCAGTTTTTGCTACTGAACTAACAGAATCAGAAGAGCAGCTAAGAATGTCGGGCTACTACAGAAATGGGCATTGATTGAATAACAGTAAACGATCAGTAGAATGACCAGGGAGCTGGGTGGCGAGCAGCAACCATCCCCAGGCACCGCCAACAGTGTCGGCAGCAGCTCATCTCAGGGGGTGCACGTGCACCCGCGTGCACCCCCAATGAGTTGCCAGTGCTTTCTTTTTTCTCACTTTGCTGCCACCCTCTGGATCAAAACCACTTCATGTTGAGCTGCACCCAGTGCCAGATGTTCCCTCCAGACTGGATGGCATTCTACTTGCCCCTCCCAGCTTTCTACATTGATGTTGAATGACTTCATATCACCATAGAGGTTGACTTCACTTTCCAGAGCCATTTCACTGTACAAAATATTCTTGGGGATATGGTCTTCTCCCGTTCTCCTGACATGGATGATATATCACAACCTCCTCTTCTTGATAGTGGTTTCTAAGTGCATCAGTCCTGTGCACTCTAATACCTCTGTGTTTAGGATTCTGTCTCCCCCCTTTATTTTTCGGATCTTACACAGACATCTCATGTGGAAGCTATTCAGTCTCTTGATGTGCATAGCATATGTAGTCCATGTTTCTGAACCATAAAGCAGGGATGACAGCACACAAGTCTCATAGATTCTCATCGTCACCATTGCTGACACTGCTGGCGGTGTCAGCGGCAGGCAGTTGTCAATTGTTGCTGGCTGTCACCACTGCTGCAGGTGGTGTCTGCGGGTGGTTGTCAACTGCTGGCTGGCGCTTGCCACCCTCCCCTCCACCTTGCTGTTGACACTGCTGTGTCTGCCTGCAGGAGCTTCCCGCTCAGCCTGCTGCCGCCACTGCCGCTGCCACATGCAGGAGCCCCATGCACCCTGCTGCCATGCCTCTGCCACCTGAGGGATCTCACTGTGTCCCCCATCCCAGCCTCAGGAGGCAAACAACGTTCACGGAAAGCAGCATGCTGTAAACTTGGAGTCCAACTCTGAAAATACACAAATCTGTGCAACTTGTAACAAGCAGTGTCGCTCTTGAATCGGGTTTGTTAGCCACAAATGGATTCATGAAGCACCTGACTAGACCTCTCAGTGTATAGCAAGATCCAGAGGATCAATAGTTTCCGATATATCCAGACTGATATATCTGCTTCCCCTCTTCCTTTACAGATTCTGGGCACAAGTGTGAATTCCTTTGAAATCTAGTTCACAGGGCCTTTCCCCTCACCTCTGAGTCTGACCCAGTGATTATTAAATTAGCCAGAATACAAAGCCTATACTTTCCCACAAACTGGACAAAAAGTTTTGAGAAATGCAAAGCCAAACCAAACAATAGATGTCAACACAGATGAATGCTAAGTGCACTTATTAGCTGGAGTCAGCACCTTGCTAAAGTTCAGAGTGCACCAAGGAAGACTTCATCCACATGGGCTCAGTTCATCAGAAGGCTGTGATTTATGCATGAATAAGGTATTCACTTGTGGGATATAAGGGAGAAGGGAGTATAGTATGCAACCTGCTGCAGTCCACTGCTCAAATGACTATGGTCTAAATCCCAGAAGTCACTGTGGAACGGTGGGCCCTGGATTATGCAATGAAGGGCACCCATCTATTTCTTTCCCCTGTTCCAATTGTTCTGGGTCATGCCATAGGGCTATAAGTCTGTGTAAATCCAGTTAATGCTGGTGTTCAACTCAAAGGAACACCTTGCACATATTTAGGTCTTGTAGGCTCAGCCTTCTGGACAGCACATGGTGAGCAGTGGCTAAGATACCCAGAGACGTGTTGCACCATTCATTTCTCAAAAAGCATCATGAACACAGGATAGAATAACAGTTTCAGCTCTATCCAGATCTCACACCATTTTGCTTCCACTGATTCCACTGGCATCCATCCTGATTTATATTGGTGGAAGACATGGGAGAATCAGGCCTGGTGTGCTTCAAAAATCTTCTTGAAGGTAGTGGTTTCCTCCAAGCATCTGAATATACCCAGTAGCCTCCCAGCCCAGAATGGAAGTAAGGACAATTCCTGCAGGGCTGCCCCAGTATGACTGACAGTGCAGGCAATGTTGCTCCTTGGATTCTTCAACTTTTTGCTTCTTGAAACAACTAATGTGGTGGACTCGCCAACAGAGCCCAGCATGTCAGCCTCGAGTAATCTCCAAAGTGATTGGTGAAGCATTTCCACCAATCTGATGACGGATTGAAAACTCGTAGTGTGATTGGTGGAGCATTTTCAACAATCAGGAAGGGATGGAGAGGAGCCTGCCAGAGTCCAGCCCCAGCGCTGTACAACGCAGCACAAAGGGCTCAGGCTCTGGGAGCCTCTTGAGGCAGCATGGGTCTGCAACCACGGCAGGCAGCTGAGAGTGTGGTGCATGGAGCCAGGACCCTGGGAGCCATTCGAGGCAGCTCTGGTCCCAACCCCTGGCTTGAGGCCAGGACCCTGGTGCATTGGGACCCTGGCAGCTCAGGTCCTTCATTCCCGGCAAGCAGCCAGGCTTTCTCAGTGCACAGATGGTGCATTATCCAGGTTCTTTTATACATCAATATTAAGCTTTTGGGGTCACCGATGGCAGAACGGTGTGACACCTAGGGTGGTTTTGTGCACGTCATAAACTATGGAACCCTAATTAGGAGTTCATAAGCTTTGTAATGTTTGGTTTTTGTTTTTAGAGAATGCTACACCATTATTTTTTGTCCAAGTACTGCAATTAAAACCACAACCCATCCCACAAAGAATATGGTGGCCTGAAGGGTTAATTCCATTCATCACCCCTAAGTTCCTTTAAAGGGAAGTGGTACCTTAAGGTTTCTATTTCAGAATTAACTGAAAATAAGGGAAGTTTTATGCCTGGGACAACTACTAGAATTTCCAGATGCCCCACATGGCTGCAGCCACCCCCCCCCCCCAATCGTCCTCACCCTCTCACATTGCTGAGAGCTGGATTTTTATTGTAACCCCAGGAGACATGTCTAGCAAGCAAAGGAAAGTAACAGCCTGAAAAAAAATAATGGGAAAGAGCATAAGCTGAAATGTGAAAGAGGACAGTAGGTGATATATGAAACCTAGATGCCTTCTTATGAGAGGTCGATGAATGGATAAGTAATACCTCAAAACCATTGCACAAGATTAGGATTGTTTTGCTAGATCAAAATACAGATCTGAGGTTTCTCTGAACTGTTATCATTCAAAGGAAAGCAGGAAGCTGCATAAAACAAAGATGACTAAGACAGCATTAGTAAATTTTATAATAACGCTTAATACTTATTGAGAAGCTAAGATCAAATGACTGCAAATAAAAGATATTATCTTAATTACAAATCACACAGTAACTTTATCCTAAGTCTATTTTCTCAGTCACACAATTAAAAAGAAAAATAATTATGTTTTGGGCACTGACACTGTTTCCCACTGGAAATGTCAATTTAACTTAAAATGGCCTTTTTAGGCAAAGTCTCCTCTACTGCTTCCTTCTGCCTTCATGGAGTTGGTGCTGGGGTCATGAAAAAAATCCTTGTCCATCCCTCATAAAAATCTTCCTGAACACAACACAGCTGATTGGCAAAGCCTGCACTGCTGTCTCAGCAGGTCCTCAGCTATGGAGTTGGACTGTAAGATCCTTATTTTCTGGACTGTGTTATGCAGGAAATCAGAGGCAACTGCTGTTAGGATCCTTCTGTCATAAAATCAAGAAAAGTTTTAAATACTTCTTTACAGTTTTGCTAATGCTGCTCTCTACTTATCCTGCAGAACTCCACATCTTAGGGAAGGACATGGAACTGATGTCTTTGAGAGGCTCCTTAAAGTAGTGGTCAGTGAGTTCAGGTTATGTCGGGATCAAGTGCTCCACAGGCTGGCACCATTACAGGTAAGATCTGATGGTGATGTGGTACTGTTCACAATCTCTCTTGACTCAAGTGACAAGTGGCTTTTCTCTAGCTGTGCTGAAGGGGCTAACTTGCATCCTGATGTGGCTGAGTTCAAGCTCCGTGGTGCAGCCTGACAAGAACAGAAATACAGCATGACTACTGAGCACTCAACAAAAGACCATGTCCTATGACCAGCAGAGTACATGCTTTGCCTTCTAAACAGGTTATCTCCACCTAAGGAAGTACGGGCTGGATGAACGAACTGTCAAGTGGATAGAGAACTGGCTGGAACATCAGGCTCAGAGGGTAGTAATCAGTGGCTTGATGTCTAGTTGGCAGCTAGTCTCAAGTGGAGTGACCCAGGGGTCAGTCCTGGGGCTGGTTTTGTTCAATGTCTTGACCTGGAAGATGGCATAGAGTGTACCCTCAGCAAGTTTGCAGGTGACACCAAGCTGGAGGGAGTAGTAGATAGGATTCAGAGTGACCTAGATAAATTGGAGGACTGGGCCAAAAGAAATCCCATGATGTTCAACAAGGACAAGTGCAAAGACCTGCACTTAGCACAGAACAATCCCATGCACCAGTACAGGCTGGGGGCAGACTGGCTGGGCAGCAGCTCTGCAGAAGAGGACCTGGGGGTTACAGTGAACAGTAAGCTTAATGAGCCAGCAGTGCACCCTTCTTGCAAAAGCTAACGGCATACTGGGCTGCACTGGTGGAGTATTGCCAGCAGGTCAAGGGATGTGATTATTCCCATCTATTCAGCACTGCTGAGACCACAACTGGAGTACTGTGTTCAGTTTTGGGCCTCCCTCTACAGAAGGATATGAACAAATTGGAGAGTCTAGCAGAGGGCAACAAAAATGTGTGAGGGGCTGGGACACATGACTTATGAGGAGAGGCTTAGGGAACTGGGCTTATTTAGTCTAGAGAAAAGAAGGCTATGGGGGGATTTGATAGCAGCCTTCAACTACCCAAAGGGAGTTTCCAAAGAGGATGGAGCTGGACTGTTCTCAGTGGTGGCAGATGATGGGACAAGGAGCAATGGTCTCAAGTTGCAGCAAGGGAAATTTAGTTTGGATATTTAGGAAGAATTTTCTCACTGGGAGGTTAGTAAAACACTGGAACAGGTTACCCAGAGAGGTGATGGAACCTCCCTCCTTGGAGATATTTAAGACCTGGATAGACAAAGCTTTGGCTGGGATGATGTAGCTGGGGCTGGTCCTGCTTTGAGCAGGGATTGGACTAGATGACCTCCTGAGGTCCCTTCCAGCCCTCATTTTCTATGATTCTGTGACTCAGCAGTACTGATACCTGCTTGTCTAGGCCTGGACTTTTGGCTCCGTGTCTGGTTTCCTTGGTCCTGCTTATTTGTTTCTCGTTTCTTGCATCTTGGGACTTGCTTCTGACTTCATTCTGGTTCCTGCCTGCCTGCTCCTCCAGATTTCAGTCCAGAGCCCCTTGTGCTTCTAGATTGCCTTGCCAGCTCCTCTGACCCCTTGTAACTCCAGGATCTGGTCCAAACTCCGGTTCTCTGAGCTAGCTTCTGGCTCGTGGTTTAGGAAGGTGATTGTCCCATGTTCTGGTCTCATACATCTGCAGCTGTCTGCTCCAGAGCCCCCAGTCTGGATCCCTACCCCCTGTTCCTGACCCCCCTTGGCCAGTGGTTCAACCCATGGTGACCACCTATGCCTCAGCAACCTGATGCACTGGCTCCTGATCCCCTGGATCAGAGTTGTACTTGGAACTCTTGTTACCCACCCTTACCTTTTTCTGATCCTCTAGGTTGTGCCCCCTAGAGACAAGTCCTCACTGCCTACGTTCCGGTTGTGCTCCTGATTAGAGTAAATACATATCTTATCAGAATAGTACCTGATCCTCTCATAGTAGAGCAGTCACTTCAAATAATAAAGATTAGCGAAGGTAGAGAGCTACTTGGCACATGTACATGTGCAATTAATGCACTGTAAGCTTAGCGCACAGTAAAATACTGTAAGCTTTCCCTGGCAGGGTGTCTACACGATAGGTGGATTAATGCCTGGGTGGGGTGGGGTGGGGTGGCTCCCCACCACTGCACACACCCCCAGGGGAGGTGTGTGGGGACAATTGCCCCCAATCTATGCACAGGGCAGAGGCAAGCTGCCTGCTGTGGGCTGGGGCTCTGCACCCTGCTGCCTTTGCCCTGGGAGCTGCACTCTGGCCGTGCCGCATGTCCTCTGACTGCCCAGCAGGCAGCAAGAGGCACGCATGGTATCACACAGGTCCTGGGGCAAAGGCAGCAGAATCTGCCTTTCCTAAAGCAGTTATTTTATTCAGTTTTGTGTGTGGCAAAATTGAGTAATTAATTTCGACAGCACATATTGTGCTTTATTTATTAGTGCAGTGTGTAAACATTTAACAGATTTATTTATTAATGCTTTTTGATACAATCATGTTTATAATGGGTGTGGGGGACCTCCAATTTTCTGTTTGCCCAGGGCCCCAATAAATGGTAATCTGCCTACACATGCACCCATAGGGAGCAAATTTGCTCCAGAGGGGAGCTGTTCAGTGCACAGCCACTCCAGCTTACTCCCACCCTAGTGTCCCATCCCCGCCTGCTATAGCAGGCAGAGGGATCTCTAAACTCCCCTGGATGCCAGCCCCAGGCTGGCAGGGAGCACTGGACTCAGGCCGTGGTCTCTAGAGGGTGGGGGAAGCTGTCTACTAATAGATTGGACTACTGTGCAGTAAAGCATCTCATGTACACACACCCACTGAATCCTAATCACATTGTGTCTAAGAAGCCTTTGCACAAGTTTTCCCCACAGGATATTCTTTAATACATCTCCTAATCTAGATTAAAAGGTAAAGTGTCTACTAGCTCCCTTTTGGGACCAGTTCTTCATTGTCATTAGTAGGAAATATTTCTGTGACATTAATCCCAAATTGTCTTAATATCATACTGCTACTTTGAGTTATAGCTCTGCAAATTCATAATTTTTATCTTCCTTTTTACTGGTTAGGGTTTAGATTTCTTCAGATTGGCTCACAGCAATAAGCAAGTTGAAAGCATGTGGGTAGCAAAGTAATGTGGGGAATAGCCACTGTGTGCTGATTGGTGGAAACCCATGGCATACCCATGCATGAAAGCTTGTCAATCACACAGGGAAAAAAAAACGTAAAAACTTAAAAATAGCCAAAGAAGCTTAACACTTGGGAAGCAGGAGAAGCAAACAAAACCCAGCTACCGTGATTGCAATTCGCAGTGCCATGACAATGCCTGGCCAGCCGAGTCATCGTGCATCATTTGGAAGGGCTACGCAAGGATACGTTTACAGGCTGTTTGGAGTTTTGGTATTGCTTAAGGTTCTCAAACGCTGACAGACTGCAAATCACCAAGTTAAAATGATACAACCTTAAGTACTACCAGCAATGTTTTGTCAGAAAGGAATTTTTTAAAAACTGTTAACACGTATCACTGACGGGACGTCTGCATACCACTGGTGGTACCCATACCACAGATTGGGAACCACTGTCTTAAGCATTGTTAACTGGATTTGAGACTACTCTAGTCTCACTGATCAGTTTATTCCATCCACACCACTCCTTAATCAAAATTAACTACAACACTAGGTAGATGCTGCTTACCAGAAATAAACTCTCTTCCCTCCCCCCACCATCAACTCTCCCTCTGATGCTGGCAGCCAGTTCTGTCCCCTCTCTTTTTCCCCTGTTCTGCTACCAGAAGATAGTGGAGGTCCATGGTATAGCCAGGTGGTCAAGCACCCAGCCCACCACTCTAAAAGTTGAGCTCCACTGACTTAGACTGTAAGCTGAAAAGAGTAGAAGAGTGAAAAAATCATTCTGAAATGGAGAATGAAGAAATTAAATCCTAAAGAGCACAACCAAAGGCAGTATAGTTGGCAGGGAGCGAGGGAGAGAAGCAGCAGGCTCTAAAAGACATATGGCACGAGCAGGTAAAGGCAAGGATGTCATGTGTAGCTAGGAAGGGTAGGTGGCATAAATGCACAGGGAGCCCCCTCAACAAAAAATTAAACAGAAGGCAGGGTTGAGACTATCAGTGTCA
Organism: Crocodylus porosus; assembly: GCF_001723895.1. Classification (NCBI taxonomy): domain Eukaryota; kingdom Metazoa; phylum Chordata; order Crocodylia; family Crocodylidae; genus Crocodylus; species Crocodylus porosus. The sequence goes on along the minus strand of NW_017728937.1, from coordinate 959,172 downwards.
CTGTAGGCAGGTCAAACCCCACAGGGGGGCCTGGGAGTATCTGTCCAGTATGCAGCAGCTATGAAATAAAATGAGAGTTGGGATGTAATGAGTTAGAAAACAACACTGTGCCAAGGCTATAATGCAGTTATTTTAGTCAGTGGGATGCCTTTGTCCAGACCACTTTGTCAGTTCATTTTGTAAAAGGGATTGCAAGACTGGAAGGGGTCCCAAGGTAGGTAAAGGAAGTCAATAGCATCAGAGGACGTTCAAAGATCAGTAACTAAAAGATGTGGTGGGGACATATGAAAACATAAATAGGAAGGCTGTCAGTTGGGTGCCTATACTTACCTTCTCTCTTACCAAAAGGATAATACTGCCCCCTTGTGCAACTGCTCCTTGCTCTAAACAGGCCAAGCCTCCTGTGGAAAAAAATAGTACATGATCATATAATTAAAGGCTGAGCCATAAGGCATAAGACCAAAGACAGGGGCTGAATTAAGAGTGCATGAGCAACAATTTCTTAACTTACATGTGTTTGAACTTCTGAATCTAAATATCTTTTGACAAGTTTTTTTTTGTGGGGGGGGGAGGGAGGTGTGCTACAACTCCCTAGGCCTTTTTTTTCCCTTTAAAAAAGGTAAAACCAAAACTCACTTTCACTCTGTTAAGTGTGAGAAGAGTTCCTGATCTATTTGTTAGGGGGATGGGGAATAGAATAGGGCAGGCAGGGAAATGTGGCCTTTCTACACTTCCACTACAGTGGATCTAGCAGAGCCCATATCTGGATGCTCCCAGAGTACTGAAAGGTAGAGATGCTGCTGGTTTGGGGGTGTAGGCCTTCCTCTTTCAAATGTTCACTTTTACCTGTTGTTTTGACAAGCTGTCATAGTTCTCCTGAAGAACCCTGGCCACATACAGGACAGGGAATTTTTAACAGGTTATAATTCAGCTAAGCCCACCAGGAATAATATAATGGGGTAAAGAAAAGGCATTTCCTTAAGTTGGACGTTTCCTCCTTGCCACTTTCAAAGGGGTGCTGCAAACAGTGCAGGTGTTCAGGCCTTTACAAAGCTTGAAAGAATATTGCATCAAGGAAAATGTTGGGTAATTTGAATGTAAGTGTCACTGTCAGCTGCTTGGATAATACACTGTCTGTTCCTGAGCATGCCAGGAACACTCTGTTTGAGGTTAGAAGAAATTTCCCAAGTGGCTAAACTAGGCAAAACTTTTAATCTATCGAAGACATCACCCTTAATAGTATGTGATGTTGCCAAAGCAGTTAAGAGTTAAATTTATTGAAATGAGTAATTATTAATAAATAAACTACAAAACAACTGAAAGATTTGTATTTACAAGTCAAAAAAAGCAGAAGAACTTCATAAATTGTTCCAGAAGTAGATGCAAGGTGTTTTAGTGATATCATCAACTATATAGCTGGTCCAGTAAAAGATACCACAAAACGCTGTTCCTTTTCTTACATTTCCTGGACTATCACAGCCACAACACTGCAACCCAACTCCCAGAAAAAAAGGTCGTTTTATTAGAAATGATCAAAATTCAGGGGCAGAGCTGATATTGAAACAGATGGAACAAAAAACAAACAAACAAAAAAACCCCAAAACAAACTCCCAAGATTAAGGCGTCTCAGAGGTTTTCATGACAAAGGTAATAAAGGCAGATTAAGTGGTTGGGCTTCCAAAAAAGACAAAGAAAATACTTAGGACTTACAGCAAATAGGGCAGCAATAAATAAAAGCAGAAATTCACACCTTTTAAAAATCTGCATACTTCACAAACCCTAACACATCAAGAATTAGGGAGTTCCCAACAGTAAACAAGTTTGAATTGAAAAGTTATGCAAGACAAAATCCCGGAAACCATTAAAATTCCTTCCTAATAACAAAGCCTTGGGCCCCAAAGGCTATCCAAATTAAGTTTATAAACTATATTCTCAAGAAATTGCTATCTTGAACAAGGTCAATAACCAATATTGGATTCCAGATCCTGCCCCCAACTTTCTATGATACAGTCATCACCCTTTTTTATAAAGGCAGGGGGGATGACTAACATGAAAGTTACAGGCTGATCTCTGTTAAATGCAAATTTCAAAATTCTATCAAAAACTACAGCCAACAAATAAACACTGCTAATTGAACCACGATAAATCCAGATCAAGTTGATTTATTCCTGACAAATTTGGATTGGAGAACATCAGAAGAAACAAATGATAATACACAAAACAAAGACCTCCAAAGAACAACAGCTAATTGTTTTCATTAGAAGCCAGGAAAGCATTTAGCAGGATTGAACTGCCTTTTCTATTAGTCTTTCAGTAAAAATGGGTTTTACTAGAAGTGTTATTTGAATTCTTTATAAATTATAGATTCCAATTAACAATAACCTCATTGAGCCTTTTTGGTTAAAGGGGACAGGGTTGTCCTCTCCACTGTTGTTCAATTACGCTCTTGAACCACTAGCTCAAAGTATCAGAGAACAAAGATAGGAAGTTATGCTGGCAGGAAGGAAGTTTAACACTGCATTATAAACAAATGATTTCTCTCTCTTTTTCTATAGACTATTATCTGCATATAATACAATCTAATGTATAAATGCAACGTAATATCATCTCCATATAATACAGATCTGTTTCGCTGGGAGATATCTATCTATCTATAGCTCCCAGCCAAAGAGCTGTATCTGAAGATGTAAGAACTATCAAAGCGTATGGCAACCTGCCAGTTATAAAATAAACCGTTATAAATCCTCTGTATTGATTTTTGCCCATATAAATAGTGATGAGGTCTCTAGAGAATATAATTCCATTTTAAACAGAACAAAGTAAAATAATTGGGGAACTAAAATTACAAGACTACAAGTCTTTAAAAAACAAACAAACATGGTACCTCTCACTGAACAAGTTAAAAAAAAAAAAAAGCAGAAATCTTGGCAAAAACTTCTAAGAAGTTGAATGAGTAAAATCAACACAGTGGAGAGGATGGACCTCCCTAAAATTTTATTTCCACATATACCACATACATATATACACACATAAACGTACACGCATATACATATACATAATGATCACCTTGCCCTATATTTTTAAAAGTTTCCAAAGAAAAAAGTTGTTGACAACTGTCTGGCAAACTTAAGTTAAGAATCAGTACAGAACAAATGCTGAAGAACAATAAAGGAAGGGACTCTGGCTGATTTAAAAAATATTTCACTGGATGACCACAGAACCATTGTAACGCAGTGTAATCCCTCACTAAACGGGGATTTTTCAGGCTGGGGACAGTTCAGGGAGATCGGGGAGGGGGGGGCGGGTTAGACTGAGTTAAAAATAGCCATCCAATCTAATGCAAGTCGGGGGGGGGGCGCTATAAGGGAGAGGATCGGGGGCAAGCAGGATCTGCAGGAACAATCAGGGTCCATAGGGAGACTGGCAGGGAACAGGCAGTATCTAGAGGGGATTGGTGGGGTCCAGGAGGGTTTGGCAGGATAAGGGGGGAAGGGGTGGTTGAAAAGGTTCCCCTTGTAATCTTACGCTATCCGTCCTGCTCCCCACCCCACATTTACTTCCATTGGTTCTGACATTGGCAAATGTTGATAAGACCAGGACCAGGACCAGCTTGTGGGATGAGGTTTGAGAAGGGAAGCAGCAAGGGGCTGGGGAACTAAAAATAGCTAGGTGCTAGAGGGGTAGGTAGAACAAGTGTAGTGCTGGGACTGGGGCCAGCGGCTAAGCTTTCCCAGACAGGGGGCTACATTGGGAACTGTACAGAAGTTCGGGAAAGGGGTTGGCCGTTTTTAGATCAATTTAATCTAGGACAGACTAAATCTCAGAGTGGGGTTAATTTAGATTGGTTAAGACATTTTTAGACAAATCTAACCTTCCTGGAACATCTGTAACATTTGCACTTGGATCAAACTAACTGGGGATCTAAGTATAAGGTCTGAACCTGGGCAAATTAAGTTAGATCAGAAGGCAATTGTTAACACGGTCTAATCTTCCCTCATTCCTCCCAAATGTCTGCACCCCCGCCCCCAGGGGGTTAATATGGAAAGTAATGTATTTGCAATACCTGGCCTAAGCGCAGTGGTTCCAGATCAGTGGTTCTCAACCTTTTTATACTCAAGGCACCCTTTGTTAGACTCAAGATACATCTCAGAAATGCCAGGTTAGTTTTCACTCCCCACCCCACCTTTGATTCTTGCAAAGAATTCAGAAAGACCATGACTCTTTAATCATTTGAAATTTTTGCATATCTTGGGAATCACCTAATAGTGCTAACATAGCACAGCATTCCACAGCACCTTTGAAAGGATCACAAAGCAGCTCAGGGTACTGTGGCTGGCCATTAGGTATAGCACTGTGGTTGAAAATCACTGTCTTAGATGATGTAAAGCTGGGTAATGCCAAAACTAGAAGATCATCCCTCTGTAAGGAACACCCTGTTTAACTATGCAAAAATCAGAAGGTTGCAAGATCACCAAGACATCTTATGCTTTGATTAAAAATCAAAAGCTTGTGAAAAATTTAGTCAGTATTGTAAGAGAATTGGAACAATCAAAAAAAGATATACGCTACTGTTACTTTTCAATAAAAACACAGGAAGTTCTCGACTTACGACGAACATCAATTACATTTATAAATTGACACCCCGTTTTGATGTGGGTTTTGTCTTTACAAGGGTCAATACTACATGCAGCTAGTAAGTGGCAGAAGGGGAGGGGGAAGGGAAGGGGCTTGGCGGGGGGCAGATCAGCATCTCCCATGGTGAGGGAGGGACTGGAG
>NW_017728937.1:947941-953975 GCF_001723895.1 Crocodylus porosus | reverse complement strand
TCACCGCAGTTGGGCGTTGATCTGCCCCCCCCATGCCCCTTTCACCACTTAGCAGCAGCACACAGTATTGACCAACATAAAGGAACCAATCCCCCATTTGTAACACTGTCCCTATGGAAAAATTGTTTCCAACTTACAACGTTTCAACTTAAGACAGTTTTCAGGAACCAATTGTGTCATAAGTCAGAGGACTGCCTGTATTTCTTTTGATGCAATGAACATAATATTGGAAAACATGGGCAACAAATTGTGATTAAAAGGCCACTCTTGATTTTTTTTCAGCTAAGGGTATTTATGCTTCAATTGAAATTACTTGTTCTCCAAAATCTACATAGATTAAAAACTTGGAAAGAGATTTAGGTACAGAACTCTCAGAAATGGAGATCAGAATAATGGATAAATTGATCAAAAATAAAAGATTAACAAAAAAAATGGACAAACCCAAAACAAACAAACAATCTGTCACCTTTTCTTGGACAACAAAAGAGACTTTACACATTGGGATCAAATGTATTGTTAAGAGCTGGAATAAAACTGTTCAGCTATGTACATGAGGTAAATTTACTTGTTGGTAATTTATCCTTTGAAAATGTCAGCCGTAGATTATCTCAGCAACAACATCCAAGAGCATAAAAATCCATGCAAGTCTCAATTATCCCTTAGGTCCTTCTGTATATTTGGGGAAAAATATTCATCCGAGACTCCTGAAGAAATGGAAAGGTAAGAAGCACGTGCCACTATGCAAAAGCAAAAATAACAGTTCCATATAATCTTTTTTTAATTTCCCCTATTTTCAGTGGTAGGAAACTAACAAACAGTACATCTCCAGGGAGGAATGAGGATTTATAGGTGAATACTACTATGAGTACAATTTGAGCCAACCATTCACACCCCCAACGAAATAAAATTTCACACATACCATCACAAACAGTATCTTTACAGAAAGAAGTCTATGACAACAACACTAAAGCCACCTATGGATGCTTCCTACAGTTCAGTTATGTTCACACACTAAGGCTAGTGGGCTTAGATGGAATGGAGGATTTGACTAGTCATTGGGACCAAGTTTAGGATTTCCTACATGCAACACCAATGCATACTAAATAGCTTATTCTGCATCTCACCAACAACCTGGTGATATTTATGGCTATGAGGAGTGTTTGTTCCACAGGGCTTAGTACAGATGGCACATCATGATGACAAATATCAGACTAGAGATGCTGAGCATTTCACGAATACAAGATTTCAATATAATGACAAAAGGAGAGACATGTGCCACAGTGAGTATTTGCTGTTCTTTTGCTCCCCTCTGCCACCCTCAATATTTCGTCTTCATTACAGAAAAAACATCCCATCAAGAACAGAGTGCAAAAGCCCCAGATTTTTATTCAGTGCTAAGCTCTAATTCATTAAAAGATTTACAGAGATTGACTATTAGGGGTACAAAAAAAAAACAAAAAAAAAACCCCAAACCCCAAAACAAAACATGTTTTCTTACACAGAAATAAAAATCAGATTAAAGCCACGGCTATTCCATAGGAAACGAACATTCTCCAGGATCAGTACTTTTTCAGGCTGTATGGCAGGCCCAGCACATTTTTGGCACCCCCAAAAGGTGGGGAATTCCAGACAGCAGAACTGGTACGCTTGAAGTATCGTGGCTTGCTCTTATAGAAAATGTCCTCCAGCTTCGGGCTGATGATGGTCCCAAAGAGTATGTCCGTATTGAGAGGGTTGTAGTATTGGTGGATGACAGCTTGACTAAGTTGAGACCCTGAAGAAGTAAACAGATTGAAATAATTAAACAACAGTTCATTAAAAGACTTATAAGAATAAAAGTCTATTCTAAATGCTAACCATCCACTCTCCCTTCACCTCCATGACTGCAGCTCAAAAGGGAGGGAGCTCCAGGCCTTTGGCTTCTGGCATTGCTGAGGCCTCAGGCCATTGGCAAGAACTTAATGAAAGTAAAGGCTGTGAGTAGCAAACATTCTGCTTAGCCTTGGGTCTGTAGGAAATCTGGTAAGGGGCTTTTCTCAATTCTCTCTTGAAAGTGATATAGTTCTAGGAGTGTGCAAAATGGGCCATATTTGATTCGTTGATCCGGATCACCTGCCCCCCAATTTGATTTGGCCGAATCCAAATCTGAAGATTCAATGCTGATTTGGAGAATCAGTGATTTGGACATAGACACAGCTTTAAATGTTGTTTCTACATACCTCAAGGTACCAAGCACACATTTAAAGCTGTGTCTGTATCAGTATCACCAAGTCTTTCTGAATCAATTCGGAGGGTTCCGATTCAATTCAGAGAGATTAAAGGGTCTCCTGATTCAATTCAGATTTGAAGATTCAGCCATCAAATCAGGCCGAATCTCCACTGAATTGAATCAGGGACTGAAGCTTCACACGGCCCTATATAGTACTTCTCCTTTTGCAGCTGTCCCATGAGGTTATACAAAGTAACAGAACTAGACACTGATATGCCAGAATATGGGCCTGCCACAAATCATCTACAGGACTCAAGGGTTAATAGTTGCTTAGACACTCGCATTCTCTCTCCTGTTTGCAAACAGCACAGGACCTTTAGGAACAGTCAATGGCAAACAGATTTAGGTCCAAAACACAGGTTGCAGAAGTTACTTTAAAATTGTCCCTTTGCCTTTAACAGTGTCAGTAGTGACAATGCAGACTGCTGGTTAAAGGAAGGTTTCCCACCTACCTTAAAGACTCTAGAAACTGGCAAAGACCATTCTAGGTATAGCATTTGATCCACAAAACCCAAGGCTGGCTCCCTCAACAGGACAATGCCCACCTCTCTCACTTATGAGGTACAGAAACCTGTTCCTAGTAGCAGCCACACTGACAACCCTGAAAGCTCCAGGAAGATTTTCCAACTTTACAAAGGCAAATTTCAGAATAAATGTACTCATACCATTGGCCCAAGCAGGAATGGGCTTGCGAGGCTGGCTCTCATCATCTGTGGAGTCATCGCTGTTCAGATCCATCCCATAGTTGTTTGATGGATTGATCTTTGGGGGCTTGGGCCCTTTCAAGCCCTGGGGGGTCATCTGATAGGAGTTACAGAGAGAGGAATTCTAGAAATAGAAAAGAAACAGCCATAACATACAATAGCAGTGACACTGCGAAGTTATAATGAGCACAGGTAAGACCCAGGAGAGCCAAAACATTTCATTTTTTGTTCACTACCTATTATTTATGATAAAGAATAAGACCCACTGAAAACAACAAAGTTTTGGTCTAACTCAGATTTTATATTCCCGTCTCCGACCAAAGCATAAAGGCACCTAATCAATGTGGTAAGTGTCAAACTGACATGCTAACAATGCAAGTGTCTAATTTGAAAGCATCAACTCTATTCAGTACAGTAGGCTCAAATCACAAATTACTGTTCTACTCTAAACTATGGCAATGACTTTATAGTATATCAAGAGACTATTTATGCTTTCAAATGCTCCACCATTAAGATTAATCAAGACTTCAACTTAATTGTGGTTAAGCTACCCATTACATAGGTAGTAGTCATGTTATAAGGTTTATGGTTTACTCCATTGAAGTGCTTAGCCTCAGGACTGAAAAACAGCTAGGTACTCACCTGAACTCAGTTTAAAGAAGAATCATTAACCGCAGGAACAAGCTGCATTAAACTTTCTACACCTTACTAAGAGGCACCTTGTTTTTCAGAGTGCCGTATGCCTTTACCAGCAGCCTCGAATATGACAGAATTGCTACTTAGTTTAATGCTGTTTGAGAAGCCTTGAAAGAAGGCTTTTGGTTGTATTCTGAAACTGTATGGTTAAAAATAAATTACAAAGCAGACAGAGACACCTGAATTCCTGTGCACTTAAGTAGCCTATATACTTAACCAATACATAGATAACTGGACTTTGTTCCAGTGATGCTGACGGTATATTCTGCAGTTAAGTGAACTAGGTATTTATCTGATATGAATGTTAGCGGAGTATAGTGCATGTGTGATCATATAGATAACACTTATTCTAATTCTGATGGGAAAAACGAACTTTCATAACATACAAATAAGATGTTGCTTTAAATAAACCTGATTAAATTTGCCAACTTAGGCACAGAATGTACCCATCAGTCCTTTATTATAAATGAAGATGGAAAAGTAATATTTCATTTATCCCCAAATTATCATGCTCCAGGTTGCAAAACAGAAGACAAACCCAAGGTTATAGCCATATATACACACACACACACACACACGTGGAAAATGGAATTTTGTCCTTCTATAAGATATTCCTTTCACTCTGAATGTTTAAATACTTGCTTGAAATTTCAACTTTCACATGTCAATTAAATGTTTGCATTTAAAGTTTTAAAATCTCCTGAAAAAAGATCCAGCCATTAATCTTTAATGTTTGCCTCAAATATTCTCCTTTATGATCAGCTCGCAAGTAAATCATTTAATGAGAATTCAGCAACTAAGAGCTTGGAGTAGAAGTGTTTCAGCCACATAACATTATAATTCAGCAAAGATCTTGAGCCACCCTGCATATCCTGGTCCCATTGTGTGGCTATTTCTTTCATTTATTAAAGCTTTAAGTATTTTGCCTTCACTGAGATGATGTTCCTACTTTCTATGGTCTCATTCTCTTTCAAGAGACCCCATGCTCCCAGTAAAAGGCCATGATAAAACCAGTAATATATTGCCCTTGTAACACCTTTCTTTTCATAGATTTCATAGACATTAGGGCTGGAAGGGACCTTGGAAGGTCAAGTCCAGCCCTCTGCCCCAGGGGCAGGAGGTCAGCTGGGGTCATAGGATCCCACCAAGAAAAACATCCAGGTTTCTCTTAAACATGTTCAAAGTAGGTGCTTGAACCATCTCCAGCAGCAGACTATTCCAGACCTTGGGAGCTCAGACAGTAAAGAAGTTCTTCCTTATGTCCAGCCTGAAACAGTCTTGCAGGAGTTTATAACCTCATAGCCTTCTATAGGTAGATATGTGCTCAGGTACCAAGGTATAAAAGTCTAAGTAATCCCTATGTTAATGTGAGGGAACTGAAGAACAAAAGTTAAATGAATTGCCCCACACCACACACCAAGTCAGTGCTAGAACCAGGTACCTTTATTTAATCCAATATAACAACTACCCCACACCATCACTCCTCTAATGAAAATCTAGTAGAGACAGGACAGCAACCTCACTTCTCCCCAGGTATTCTGCCCAGGTTGCACCTTGCCAATAGTCCAAACCTCACCTCCACATCCACTGTTACATTCAGCTGTTTACTGCCAGCAGTAGCTTCTACCAACTTGGCTTTCTTCTCCTGCTCCTCTTGCAGTTTTCTTTTTTCTTGTTCCTGCTGTTCCAGCTCTGCTAGACGCTGCTCCTCCTGCTAACAATCCCAAATCACCAATGCATTAGGATTCTGTAATATGGTTTGACATATTGCAGTAGCAGATACTCTGCTATTCCAGTCAGAGAATGCTGAAGTCCCACACTCCATTTCCACCAGGCCCCTGATGGACAGATTGTGGATTGTCAACTCTACTCAAACTAGGGTTCATACTCCACATCAGGTAATTGGAATGAAAATGCCAACTTACCTAGCTGTAGCTGCTGCACTTCTTGAACACATGTCAAAAAGGAAGGTATATTTTCTAGCTGTGATTCATGGAACAAAAAAAGTGAAAATCCTAAGCTTGCTCTGGTATTTTCTGTGTTGCCCTGACCATCACATTTGCAATGCAAAGTTTGTAAAGGGCATAAATGTTATGAGAAATACATGAATGTTTAGATAAAAAGAATAAAGATGAGAAATGGTTCCAAAAAGAACCTGAAATTATTTGTTGATTGCTAGTATAGAAAGTATGGAGTCAAGAAGGGTTCCAGATAGCAATGTGAGGGCCTGAAAAAAGCCAGAAAAATTCAGAAAAAAATTTCCTCCCCCACAAGCAGTTTGTTTTTCCCTGAAAAATTGGAAAAATTGAAAATTTTTGGAAAAATTAAAAAAACTCTCATGAAATAATTTTAGAATGATGAATAA
>NW_017728937.1:946524-947841 GCF_001723895.1 Crocodylus porosus | reverse complement strand
TTTTTTTTACAGAAGCACTGAAACAGGAGAGAACAGGCATACTTTACTGCAGAGTATATTAGTAATAAAATATGTGAAGTCCGACAGAAGAGTGGGAGTGGTTAAACATTTATTTGCTTTGCTGACTGATAATGCAAGTAAGATGAAAGCAGCATGGGAGATCATAATGAATAAATATCCACATATTACTGCAATAAGATGTGCATCCCATGGGCTAAACTTGTTTCTTAATGACATCGTGAAGTTGGACACTACAAAAGATCTATAGAAGAGCAAAATAAGTTATAAAACATGTAAAAGCTACTCATATTGTAGCTGCAGTCTTTAAGCAGCAGCAGGAAGAAAAGAATGCAAAGAATAAAATAGTGACACCCAAACTCTGTAGTAAAACTAGATGGGGTGGAGTGGTGCTCTCATTTGAAAGTTTACCAGAAAACAAAGAAGATCTTCAAAAAACAGTAATAATTGAGGATCTTAAAGTACCCAGAAGTGTAAGGAACACTGCCCTTAATGAGGATGTCTTCTGGATTCAGCTGCAGAACTCCCTGAAGACTGCTGAAGAAATTGGCTTTAGAATCACTGCATCTGAATCAGACAGTGCACTTTTGTCAGACACTCCTTTTCCAAATGGCCCAGATAAAATCATCTGTTTTTGAGAATCTAAGTGCATCTCCACTTAAAAGAACAGAAGAAAGAAAAGTGAAAGACTATTAACAGATGGGAAGAATTTTGTTGCCAATCAATTGAGACTGCTACAGATCTCTTGGATCCAAGATTCAAAGGCAGAAAAGTTAGTGATGAATGATAGCACTGCTACTGCATTTGACTGGATTACGAAACAAGCAACACACTTAGGACTTGATGTTGGAAAGGTACTTTCAAATGTTGCAGAATACAGAACATCTTCAGGTATTTGGTCCAGGAATGCAGTCTGGGACTCTGTCAAGCATATCTCTCCTGCAACACGGTGGCAAGACCTTTGCACAACACAGCCTCTGACTCCTCTTGATTCTCACTTGCTTCCGATTTCTCCATCTTCTGCAGCATGTGAAAGAAACTGCTCTATATTTGGAAACACTCGCACCAAATCAAGAAATAAACTAACGTGTGAAAGAGTAGAAAAGCTTGTCTCAATCCGGACAAACCTTCAGTTTTCGGAATTCCATGAAGTTGATACAAATGAAAGATCAGAAGAAGCAGAAACTGCTGATAGTGATAGCTCAGAAAATGAGACTGATTAGACAGTTTCATGTAGCAATTTTTTCCCCCATTTTTCTCAGCTCTTTTTGTAAAAATGAATGCTTTCTGTAGTCTCCT
>NW_017728937.1:944354-946344 GCF_001723895.1 Crocodylus porosus | reverse complement strand
ATTGCAACAAATATTAAAATTTTTTTAAAATCAATTAAATTAGTAAATTTGCAATTATTGTCTGACTAAACTATACTTTTAAATTGAATATACCAAACAAGATAATTTTAATGAGCAACCCAAGTTATACATAATACATTTTATGTTCTTAAAGTAGCAAAGTGAATTTAGATCTGTAAAAGGTGCTAAGAAAATAAATCTATTTCAATTTTTCCCAAAATTTCTGTTTTTTTCTAGAAAAGACCCAGAAAAACCCATTTTATTCCCCATGGCATCAAAATTCCCAGAAATTTTACATCTCTAGCTCCAGAGAGATACAAATTCAAGGTTACACCCCTGAAAAAATATCAAACAGGGGTCAGCAACATTTTTGGGCAGAGTGCCAAAAACACCTGGAACCTCAACTTGTAAGATGTTGGCGTGCCAGGAGCAGACAGCGAGGGAGCTGTGAGGGGTTCAATCCTTGTTGTAGCAACACAGCTCGAGCCCGTTCCCCAGAACGCACGTGCCAAGCAAAATGCCTATGCATGCCACACACTGGCATGTGTGCTGGGGGTTGCCTACTCATTCTACAAAAATATACTTCCCCAATTCCAGGAGCACCATAGCTCCACACTGATGCAGAGAAATCCCTTACCCGTTTTTGTTTTTCCTCCATCTCTTGTCGGAGCCGCTCCTTCTCCCTAGCTGCCATTAGTTCCTTCTGCTGGCGAAGGATTTTCTCCTTCTCTTGCCGCTCACGTTCCCTTGGAATCAAGAAACATATGAAAATAATAGTGTACAGAATGTCTCTCACCCATGGTGACTACCACTCACCCTTTTTCATTAAGGCTCTCATCAGCTACCCACAGTTTCCCATTAGTGGGCCCAGAACTTCTTCCTTTCTACTCATGAGTCTCCAGACCAGCATTGACTGAACACATGCAGTCCCTCACTTTTTTGCCAGAACCTTTCACTGCCACTCAACTCCTGGGTCATGGCAGAGGGTCATGGTATGTAGAGGAAGGTCATGTTTCACCTCTCTGCCTGGATCCTCTCCTGTTCCTTCTTCTTCTCAAGCTCTCTCTCTGCAGCCAGCTGCCTCTCCCTCTCTTGCTCTGCTTGTCTCTGTTCTGCGATCTTCCTCACTCGTTCTTGCTCCTCCTCCTTCCTTTTCTGCATTAGTTCCTTGTGTCGGCGCTCCTCCTCCTCCTGGTAAGCAAATCAAAGCACTTATCCACACAATACAAGGTAACGGGGATGGGGAGAACCCAGAAACCAGCTGGCTTGACCCATCTCCTGGGAGCTTATCATTACAGCATTTACTCTGAAGCCTATAAAATATGAAATGCTGAAGCTTTCAATATACTTTGTCATCCCTTTCAGCAATCAACAATCACTGCTCAGCCCCCAGCTTGGTGACCTCAAAGAATAATACTGTGCACTGATGGCATGATCAGTGTTTACTGGACCATGTGTGCAACTGTAGTGGAGATTCTTTGTACATTAAGTGGCTTTGTATTTCCCCTTCCACCAGTGCCCAGATTCAGCAAATTGTAGGGATAGTGTTTTGAAGCTTTAAAATCACTGATGTATCACTTATGTTTTCTCATTAAGGATAAGTAAAAGAAGTCTGTTTAAGGACTCAGGGTGAAATGGTTAGAAACCAAAGGAAAATTACAAACAGACCCATGGGCAGGGAACAGTGGGGTGGCACTGAGGAGTCTAGAAAGGAATAGTGAGGATTATGGGGAAAAAGAACCCATTCCTTTGCCCTCCAATAGCCTCATTGTTGTTCATTTTCTCCCTGTTAAATTCTCCAGGCCTCCCCCCAGCTACACTAGGTGGTAATGATACTTTACTCAGGCATGCACCAATAGAGATTTTGGGGGCCAATACCGATAGCCAGTTTTTAAGGGGGCATATTGGACAATATCAATTTGATTTCTCATACAGCTGCATGCAGCTGGTAAGTCTGTTGTGGTGAAAGGGGAGGGAAGGGGCATGGAAG
>NW_017728937.1:937959-943717 GCF_001723895.1 Crocodylus porosus | reverse complement strand
CAACAGACTTACCAACCGCACACAGCTCTCTAAGCTGCTGGGCTGTGTTGCTTGCTGCCTGCGTGCTGAGCTGTGGCTGCATGCACAGGCATTTAATCAGCCGCACTGGGCCGATTTCCAATACACCCAATTTTCTTTATATCGGTATCAATCCAAAAAAAATCAGACCAATGTATCAGTGAACCTCTGATTCTAGTGATGGCTAAGGGACAGCGGAGTACTACTTCACTGCTACCCTGGCACATCTTTGCCCTTCCTGTACACCAGGTCCCAGCATAGCTCTCACCAGCTGCAGTGCTTTCAATTTTCGGGCATCCTCATCTTGCTTGCGCCGAGCTTCAGCTTCTTCCATTTTCTTGGCAGCTACTCTCTTCTTTATCTTCTCCTCTGCCAATCTCTCTTCCCGCACCTGAGCAACACAAATGTCCACATCTTACAGTATTAAATGGGACAGTTTCCCTTCTATGCATCATAACAGTATGCAGGAAATAAATCTTATTATGAGGCATGGTGGCCTCTCTACAGAGTCCAGAATCTGCCTGTTCCTTAGACCAGGACCGTCCAACTATGGGTCGTATGGGCCCACAAGGGGTTAAATTGTGGCCCCCGAGGGTTCCTGCAGACAGCTCCCTCTATGACTCCAGCTACAATAGCAGTTAGAGGCTCCAGGGGCAGAGCAGTGCAGGGAGTGGACAGCCGGACAGAGAGAAAGTGTAACAGGGGGTGGGAGGGGCATCGCTGATATAAAGTATAGCAGGGGTTCCCTGCACCCAGGTGTAGTGTAGCAGTAGACAGTAGGGTTCAGTCAAGCAGGGTTGCTGAGGCTGAAGCTGGGGCTAGGGCAATGGGCCGAAGCCAGTGTGTGGGGGTGAGGTAGAAGGTCCAATCTAATTGGTGTGGGGGCTGGGGCCAGAACAGACATGTGCAGGGCTAGGACCAGGGCCAGATCCAGCATGCATGGGCTGGGGCTGGTCCAACAGGGCCTGATCCAGCATGCATGGGGCTAGGGATGCAGCTAGGGTGGCAGGGCTGGTGTGCCCAATCCCCTGTGGGGCTGGGGCCACAGATGCACAGGACTGGGGACCAATCTGGTGTATGTCAAATTGGGCCCACAGACTGGATAGGGCCTTCAGACCCACCCTACAACACTCATCCAGCCTTAAGAGCTAAAAGCGGGGGCACCACTACCTTTTATCATAAATGGTTTGGCAGCGGTAACCTCTTCCTCTGGGTGTATATAATACAGTCCATTGGTACAACCATAGAAGACAGTCCAGAATCCAGCAGCATTTGGGACAGTTCACCAGCACGTATGCAGCATATTTCAGAATAGTCATAGCCATCGGCTCACAGCAGATTTTTATTTGCATGGCAGGAACAAAGCAGACCAAAAGCCAGATAGTCTGATTTCCATCTGGTTTAAATGGGTTTTTTAGCAGCAAAGCAACAAGTTATAGATAAGGAGACAAAGGAGGAAGACAGGCCCTGCAGACAATGCTGTCCTCACTTCAATTTTAACAGTGCAAGAACCTTAGGCACAAGGTGAAGCAGAAAGTGGGATAAGAAAGATGGCCTATTTCTGCCTGTTCTTTAGCATTAACCGGATTGGGAATCAACTTGTAATGAAGCCTAAGGTGCTAAATGTACCCCATTCTGCCTCATAATGCCAGCCAACAAGAGGTTCTATCTGAGGTTAGCAATAATTGCCCAAAGGGTTCAAACCATTAGCTCTGAGGTTCCAATTGGACCTTTGATCTACTGAAACATTTGTACATTGGCTCTCTGAATTTGGGCAGCATCCTTCTGCCCTTTCCTTCCTCTAAGAAAAGACATAACGTATTAGAATGGAGTTCTCTCTATCCCTACTGCATGCTCTGCCTATTCCCCTGAGAAACCAGCATTCCCAAGAGACTCTGTAGCCAGGCATGGCCTTACCTTCTCAGTTTTCTCATCAACTTGAGCAAGTTTCTGCTCAATGCGCCGTTTCTTTTCCTCTTCTATCTGCTCTACACGTTCCCGAGCCTGGAGCACCTTGCGAAGACGTTCCTCCCGCTTCCTGTAGGACACAGTTCAGGTTCTAGTTTTATTACTGTAGTACCCAAAGACCATGACTTCATTGTTCTGCCTGCTTACAAACATGAGGGGCCTCATCCCAAAAGCTTACAATTCAAGCATATGATAAGAGATGGCCAACAGATACAATTGGGAAAGTACAGGATTGAGAAGACAATACTGATAAGCATGCCGGAGAGTGATTTTACCATACCAACAATTTACTCATTGCCAAGTTTTTGCCAAGAGAGAGCTCCTCTCTTGCACAAAGGGCTGCACAACAGAATGCAAAATGATGCTTCTTTGAACATTTCAAAGGGTGATAGACCTGGTATCACAGGTCAAAGGCAGAAATTGACTTTTCAGTGCTCAAGAAATGGTTGGTAGAGTGAGGATAAACCTACAAAGGGCCTTAAGTAGCTAACATGTGATGCAACTGAGAAGGGATGGTCACTGTAAGAGTATATAAAGAAAGAGGATGAGTTCAAGGTGATGGGTTCAGAGAAAAAATGTGGCATCAGCACTTGGAACAGATATAAGCTGGGCCCAACTACAAGCATTTAGGCCAGAGAAAAGGATCTTGCAGTAATCAATATGGCAAGAGTTTTAGCAGATTGACTGGAAAGGCTGCACATTCAGTACATTCTGTAGAAAGAATACGCACAACTTACACATAGCCAGACCCAGTTAGAAGCAGTCTGAAGCCAAGCCAGAGAAGGAAAAGCAACTCACAATTTCATCTCCTCTAGGCGTCTTCTCTTTTCTTCTTCCAGCTTCTGTTTTCTTTGCTGCTCTGCATCCTGCTTTTTCCTCAAAATCTCTAGGCGCTGCCGCTCCTTCTCCTGAGGTAGACAGGATGCTCAGCTTACACCTGCCTGATGGGGCCTATTTCTGCCCCATGTTGTTTGGTAACATACCAGGAAACTGTCTGCCCATACACGCAGACTGGGAAAGGAACATTTCTGAACACAGCACAAGCAGCTCTGTTCCACAGCCACCGTGGGCAGGTATAAATAGATATAATGGAAAAGGACAAGGGGACCAGTTTTAATTCTGCTGCCACCGTTTCTTGGAGTAGGAAAGGAGGTTTGGAAGTTGGTTCAGAAGCCTCATCCCAAGGTCCAAACAATACATTTCTGCAGTGTGTTCAGGCAGGCAAGGCTGTCAGCAGTTTGCTTTTCTGCTAAATACACTACAATAGGCCTAATATCACTAACTAGTGTTAGCATTAAGATACCAGAAAGCACAGAAGTAATTGGGAGAGGAAAGAGGTGACACCTAAGGAAACCTTTGCTCGCATCAAACTCATAGATCCCCCATTGCCCTTGCTCTTCGTGCAGTTTCTCAATGCTTTGCAACATGGCCTGCATATCTCCAGCTGAGGCAGCCTGGAAAGGCTCTATCACAGCCCCACACAACAGACAGGAATTTTGTATTGATTTATCTCAAGCACAACCTACTTAACCCAGGCTAAATGGCAAATATAACAGCCAGACTGCCTCCAGGGCAGGGCATTAATGGTACTTCTACACAGCAGTGACTGAGTGGCTAGACTGCATAGTCAAACTAGAGTCAGATTTACCAGGCACAGATACTGGTAGCCGACTAAGCCATGTCAACATAAACGTCACTGAAGACTGCATCCCTACCTGAGAAGCAGGGGAAATACTCTAGATACTAACTAAGATCCTGTAACAGTGGAACAAGCTGCCAGAGAAAAGAGAAATAATATGGGTGATTCCGCCAGAGCGTTCTCATTGTTTTAGGGACAGTATATCTAGGGTGCCTGTATAAATTCCTGGCTTTACCCTGCTCTTCACTGGAAGGGTTAACCTTGTCTGCTCAGAAAAACTGTATTGTGCTAAATGACCACCTGACAAAGGTCCGGTCAACATTTATGGAGGTTCTTCTGGACAAACAGCCTGCACTAGGAAGCACTGACTTACACTTGTTGAACTCTATATCATCTGTAACTGTGACTAGAATGAAGTAGCAATGTACCCTGTTCCATGCAGTGGTAGCAGCAAAGGAACCAGGAGTCCCTTCCTTGCAATGATAACACCCCTACTAATTAAGGAAAGGCTTGTGCTGTCAATAGGAACACCAGTGAGGTTAAATTGCAGGTTGGATCCTTCACTACTGGGGAAAAGAGAAGCCTATTTTTGAGAGTACAGCAGGACCCACTAACAGGTGCAAGCCTGCAGACTTCTAGCACTCCATTAGCTGTTCCAGTGGTAAATTACTAGAAACAGGCTGCTGAATCTTGGCCATAGTACCTGAATTCCTGCCTTTTTAGAGCACAATTCTTCTAATTTCCCACCCCTCTGTTCTCTACTTGGACTTCAGTGGAGCTACTTGTATGGAATCATAGGGTTGGGAAGGCATCACAAGGGTCATCTAGTCCAACCCCCTGCACAAACACTTTCAGAATGACAGCAAATTGGCAGATTCCTACTGTCCTTTCAAAAGATTGACTTCTCTTCTCCCACCAATTCAAAAAACATGGAAGTGTGCATTCATGTCAGTGGATGGATAAAAGAGGGCTCAGTGCCTGTTAGTAATGTGAGAAGTGAATCTATTATAAGTTTTGGTCCATTACATTAATGTAGTCATTACTTACAACAAAACTGCCCTGTGTAAACAGAATATAGGGAAATCAATAGTTACTCCTTTTGGAAATTACTGTATAATCCTAGAACCAGACTTCTTGGCTCAAACTCCTATCACTCCAGCAAAACTGCTGTGGGCAAGTGTAGGGGTCTGGAAGCATAAGACTCTACATCATGGCAAGTGTCTTCCTGCATTAAGACCTTGATTTCTGGAAGGTATTTTATCTCACCCTTGCCAACTCCTAGTCACAACAATCAGATTGCATCGATTCTGACCACCATAGCTCCCAGGCTCTGAATTATTGATCCCATATTGACTCAACCATCAGGCCCTGTGTCTTATGACAAAAAGGGTATTCAATGACCTTTAGATTTTATGGTAAAACTGGAAGAAGTGTTTGAGCTCAACAGAGAACTGCTACTTCTCTGCATGGAAAAGCTTTAAGAGGAAAGTATGATGTACAGAGTATCCTAAAAACACCTGTAAACTTGATCTACATTATTCATACCAGTGTTAAGAAATCCACACAGCCTCTGTATTCCTGTCAAATATAGTTCCTCCAACAATGACTGACACTCAGGATAGAATGCTACCACCCAGGCACAGACCCACAGAAACCTGGACTCCACTCTTGCTAAGTGACCAATTTAAGGATGTTTTAATTACTTAGAGCCATCTTTCCACGACCCCCTCAATTTTCTCCTTACTCCATTATCATTACCCAGGAAGCTTATGCTTCAAATCTCTGTCATTAGCATTTTTAAACTCAGAAACCCTCTCAGCCCAACAGCTAGACCGGTTCTCCCTCACCCTTCCATCCAACAGACATAGGACTTCTCGCCTTACCTTGGGATCAGTTCGGAGTGGAGTGTTGTGTTTAATGAAAGATTTCACAATATTATTTCGCCCCACAGAGCTTGGTGTCATAAGCAGCTGGTTCTTTTGCACAGTGTGCAAAAAGGTCTTGAAAGGACGCACAACCTGTCAACAGTATGGCGAATCAGTCATAGTTTCATAGTTTCTAGGGTCGGAAGGGACCTGAGCAGATCATCGAGTCCGACCCGCTGCCATGGCAGGAAAAAGTACTGGGGTCAAA
>NW_017728937.1:932845-937274 GCF_001723895.1 Crocodylus porosus | reverse complement strand
ATCAGCAAATTTAAACAGGGTGCTTTTTACCCCCTCGTCCAAGTCACTGATGAAGATGTTGAACAGCGCGGGCCCGAGGACCTGACAGAACAGGGAAGGGAACATATGCCGGGGATGAGACATTGCTTTACCTTGCTTGCTGGGCAGGAAGGAGATGGAGTCTTTTTTCTGGGAGGGGAGAGCCCACCTTCTGCTGCCTGCTGCCCATCATACAGCTGATCCACAGCTTTCTTGTAACTTGGTTTTCTCCTGCAAAAGTTAATTCAGTCCCCATTATTCAGTCACACTATACTGGAACTCCCTTTTCCTGATCTCAGGAGTGTGCACAATCCATCTCATTCACCCATATGCTACTATCCCATTCCCCAAAACCTTCAGTGTAGAAGCTAATACAGACTAACAATCTGCCAAATCCTTAACTTCCACTCAAAGAACAAGGTCAGCCAAGGAGATAGCGAGAACTACTTCTTAGACAGAACACCCATCTTGAAAGCTTTCCTTCCTTTCTCATACCCTTGTGTGACAAGGTATTTAGCAGAATTCACAGGATTTGCTGGAAGTTGACAGGGCTGCACCAGAAGCGCTTCTGCTATAGCCTTGAACTTGCGAAGTCTAGGCTTTCAACTGTGTGCCTTAGCACCTGCACAACCCCAGCCCCCATCTTGAAAGCTGGAGCTTCCTCTCCATGCCACATATTGGTGAAAGACAGAGCCATTGGGAGACAGAAGCAACTGGGACAGAAACCCAAGCAGCTACGAAGTGGGATACTGATGAAAATGCACAGCCTCAAACTATTCTGTCTCATGGATTTTAAAGCCATTTTATTTTGTGGCTTTTCATATTGTGGCTGGTTTAATGACCTGGTTGACAAGTTCTCATAATACCATGCTACGAAGCATAGAGAAAAAGAGAATTTAATATAGCCAGATTGAGGTTTTCAGCTTCCATCAAAACCATAAAATGTTGAACAAAAAAAATTGACCCAGACAGCCAACCTATTCCCATTGTTCTCATGATACTTCAAGAACATACCTCACACTCTGGGGAGGTTCCAGGGTCTCACCACTCCCATTTGAATTGCTCTCTGAAGAGAAATGCCTACAGTTAGTCCAAGGTAAAAAGTTCCCTTCAACAGAAATCTGAAGGCAGACTAAGTTTAGCAGCTCAGCCTATTGAGTAAATAGTAAGTCACAAGAAGTGTTGCCCAGCAGGTGCCAGGAGCCACACACAAAAAGAGACTTTCATTCTAAACACAAGAAACAATATCATATAGCTTTCAAACAACATGGACACTTTGGGCATATGTTAAGAGACAAAATATTGTAAAACTATGCAGCCAACAGTGCATTAACAGTACTATATAAAATGCTGTAGCCTTTTGCTCACAAACCTGCTGAGATAAACTACCTAAGTCTGTAGGAGGTTTCAGCCCCTCCAGCTCTGCCCACGAGATAACAGGACCCACCCGCCCAGCTTCTTTAGAGGAAAACACAATTTCCAAATGCTTCCTGAATGGAGAAAAACAACGTGCCATGATGCCAGAAAACAAATGATAAAAAGAAAAAATTAAAAATGCCCTCCCCCTCCAAACCAGATGACTGCTGGTTGCAACCTTGCTGGAGATCTGATTGGTCTCTTGAACTCACCAGTAGGTGTGAAAGCAATTAAAACAACCCTCAATTAGACTTCCCATCAAGTCCATGACAGACTCCTTTTCTCCTCTGCTTCTCAGATAGCAACAGGTCTCTGAAAATTACCTTTGCTACTCTCCTCCTGCTGCTGCTGAGATGCAAGGTTGCTGATTGCTATTTTTTTGGCATTCCGAGTACGAAGGGACATCCTGGGGCCCTGAGGATCCTGCAGCAGGAAAGACATGCAGGTCTCAATATGAGTGCCACACAAATAAATAAGGACTTTATGCTCATTTCAAAGTATACTGTATCCTTCTACTAAAGGCAAAGGGCATGGAAAGAAAGCACTTATGCTTTGAGGATCCCAGGGGATGGATGGGTGACCTATGTCTATGGGCATTTCCACTTTTCTCTTTTCCCTCTCCTCAACACAAATTCAATAAATTTAAATAGCATGCCATTAAGGAAAGTTTGCAGTATGCTTGCCCAACTTGGGATGGCTATGTGGAATGAAAAAAATCCATGCTTTTGGATTCCCAGGGCCTAGGGAGACATGACAAAAGGGCCACCATCAAGAGAGTGAGGACACAGCTGATTGTTAGAAACTGAGCTTTTATGAGAGCAAGAGCACTCATGGATGAAAAAGTGCCAAAAAATTTTTAAAAGGTGCAGTAGAATTCTGGCTGCAGTTACTGGGGAGTGGGGGGAAGAGGCCGGAAGAGAGAGAAACAATGAAGTGTGGGATACTTGGATGACTGGGCAGACTCATGTCACAGAAAACCTGGTGACCACAAGTAACACTATATCAGTGCACTGCCAATTGGTTCAAAAGAGCATTTGATTCTCCAAGTACATTTCTGAACCGTTTTGGGTGGCTTTCAACTGGCTTAACAGGCTTGCATGTCTGTCCTTTTCAGATTTAAAATGCATTTAAATCAAGTTAAATGTTACAGATGTCCAAGGTCACTAAGAGGGCATTTGCTATTTCAGACATCTAATTCCATGGTAGGAGGTTGTAAAGAACATGGAAGAGACCTGCTCTTGTTAGCATGACATTTACTTCCACAAGATTGCCATGGTGCTGCTTCCTAAATTAGTGCAGTTTACTCAGGCCTAGTCTATGCTACAAAGTTCTGCTGGCAAAACTGAACAAGTCTAAGCTCAAACCTGCTCTCAGGCAGCAGAATCCTCCCCTTGGATGGTAGTTACAACCCTACAACCCTTCTCCTGAGTGCAAGAAAGCTGCTGGATGACAGCAGAAATCAACAGAAGGCCTGTATAGATGTTCCTGGGCCTTAGACCAGTTCAAGTAGCCAATGCCTTTCAAAGGTGCCTTTCACATTCCGCCAGTACAACAGCTGCAGTGGAAGTGCACAGAACAACCGTGGAACATAAGTGTATGCACCCTGGCAGTTCGGAGGTGGCAGTTACTGCAGACTAGCCTTGGCCCCTCTGGTTTTACACATCAACAGCAGGGCTGTCCAACTGATGGCCCATGAGGGGTTGGTTTGCAGCCCTGGAGCTCCCATGAGTCATTGCTTCCCTCATTGCTCTGCCTGTAGTAGCAGCTGGAGGCTCTAGAACCTCCCTCTATCCTCTGGCTTCTGCTTCCTGAGCCAAGGGACAGGACAGGGTAGAGTGGCGTGGCACAGCCTGAGGTGTGGGAGCCTGCAGCCACATGGCACAGTCCAGCAGAGAACCCACAGCCAGAGAGCTGAAGGTAGCTGCATGTACAATGCAGTGAGAAGAGAAGCACCCACCCACCCAGGGACAGGTGGCTTGTGCTGGTGGAGCTTGCGGCCTTTGCTGCTGCAGCCTGCAGGGCGTGCAGCCCCAGCTGCTGAGAAGCTGAACAGTCTTGATCTACAGAAAAGCAGACAGTGGCTTTGGATGACATTAAATCAACCAACAATATTAATGTTATGTGCAACATTGCCTTTGAAGGTCATCCATCAGCAGGCTGGCTGGTAATCTTGGGATGAGGTAGTGATAGAAATAAAGCAAAATTAAGCAATGGATTTGGAGAGTGTTAAAACTTTAGTCCTGAGTTAGGAAAATGTGGCAGGTTTATAGAATCAAAGAAATGTAGGGCTGGAAGGGACCTCCAGAGGTTATCTACTCCAAGCCCCAGCCTGAGGCAGGATCACCCCCTACCCAAACCATCCTATATAAATCCACTGTCTAACCTATTAGCAAGGCTCCAGTCAACCCTGACAATCTAATTTGCCACAGGTAAAGCAGGGGGACCACAGTGACCAAAGTCCTGTGCTATAAAGATCATTCAAAACCACTTGACATCCAAGGAAGAGGGCCACAGCCCCACTACAAATAATAAAAAGCAAAAAACTCTGCAGCCATACCAATGCCCTCCTCCCAAATTGGCTGAGGGCGTGCATGGGCATTTATCGGCGAAATTATCAGCCACTTCAGGCCAATTTCCAATACATCCAATTTTCTTTGATGTCAGACCTCTATTGGTGCACCTCTACTTTTAGCCAAGACGACTCAGCAACAGAAAGGGCGAGAGAAGATAGAGGGGAGGAGGGAGAGAAGTTAGAGTTTTCAGTCTTCCCTGAACAACCTAAAGAAGTTAAATGGTCCATTAATACAAGAGTTTTTAAGGTCTGCAGCCTGTAGAAGGCACACAGAGGGGAGCATAACATATATACCTGCTGTAAAGTACAACAGACTATTCTTTCTCCTACTGACCTCCAACTCTTTCTTCAATCATTGATTTGAGGCAAATTGACTCTTGGCTAACACAAAATGCATAGCTATCTGAATAAGTTTGTGCAAAT
>NW_017728937.1:912415-932745 GCF_001723895.1 Crocodylus porosus | reverse complement strand
CCCTCTATCCTCTGGCTTCTGCTTCCTGAGCCAAGGGACAGGACAGGGTAGAGTGGCGTGGCACAGCCTGAGGTGTGGGAGCCTGCAGCCACATGGCACAGTCCAGCAGAGAACCCACAGCCAGAGAGCTGAAGGTAGCTGCATGTACAATGCAGTGAGAAGAGAAGCACCCACCCACCCAGGGACAGGTGGCTTGTGCTGGTGGAGCTTGCGGCCTTTGCTGCTGCAGCCTGCAGGGCGTGCAGCCCCAGCTGCTGAGAAGCTGAACAGTCTTGATCTACAGAAAAGCAGACAGTGGCTTTGGATGACATTAAATCAACCAACAATATTAATGTTATGTGCAACATTGCCTTTGAAGGTCATCCATCAGCAGGCTGGCTGGTAATCTTGGGATGAGGTAGTGATAGAAATAAAGCAAAATTAAGCAATGGATTTGGAGAGTGTTAAAACTTTAGTCCTGAGTTAGGAAAATGTGGCAGGTTTATAGAATCAAAGAAATGTAGGGCTGGAAGGGACCTCCAGAGGTTATCTACTCCAAGCCCCAGCCTGAGGCAGGATCACCCCCTACCCAAACCATCCTATATAAATCCACTGTCTAACCTATTAGCAAGGCTCCAGTCAACCCTGACAATCTAATTTGCCACAGGTAAAGCAGGGGGACCACAGTGACCAAAGTCCTGTGCTATAAAGATCATTCAAAACCACTTGACATCCAAGGAAGAGGGCCACAGCCCCACTACAAATAATAAAAAGCAAAAAACTCTGCAGCCATACCAATGCCCTCCTCCCAAATTGGCTGAGGGCGTGCATGGGCATTTATCGGCGAAATTATCAGCCACTTCAGGCCAATTTCCAATACATCCAATTTTCTTTGATGTCAGACCTCTATTGGTGCACCTCTACTTTTAGCCAAGACGACTCAGCAACAGAAAGGGCGAGAGAAGATAGAGGGGAGGAGGGAGAGAAGTTAGAGTTTTCAGTCTTCCCTGAACAACCTAAAGAAGTTAAATGGTCCATTAATACAAGAGTTTTTAAGGTCTGCAGCCTGTAGAAGGCACACAGAGGGGAGCATAACATATATACCTGCTGTAAAGTACAACAGACTATTCTTTCTCCTACTGACCTCCAACTCTTTCTTCAATCATTGATTTGAGGCAAATTGACTCTTGGCTAACACAAAATGCATAGCTATCTGAATAAGTTTGTGCAAATACTCTTCCAGATAGTAGAAAGGCACAGAATCTATAGGCACACTAGCCCCAACCCATCCTCCCAGAGCATAAGACTGCCTTGAGATTCTAACGGTACTGAACAGCACTGCACAGAACCATGTGACAACTGAAGAAAGAATAAGCAATTGTGGAACAAGTGCCTCCACAATCTTGGGCTTTTCCTCATGAGACTAACTGAAAGAAATGTGAGTTGTAGCGCTAGGTGTTTCAGCATATGTGACATTTAGTTTTCTCCAACTGCCTTACATACACAAAACTTTCGTTGCTGTTGAAACCAGGTGAGATATAACCAGGTATTTTGGAGCACCTTGGGCAGATCCCTGATGCAAGATAATTACTGTGACTGGACTTTAAAGTGGTGACATGCCTTCTTTAAGTGCTGCTTTTTTAATACACCGATTAATCTTGGCTATGAATATTTCCTATACTTAACTCTAACTTTATTCAACCCATATTAGGTACCACTCAACAAGGGGGTAGGTGGGTGAGAAAAGGGTTTTCATAATTCACCTCTATTTACACAACGTTATCCCTTCCCAGATCTTACCTGCTTTGAGGTGCTAGGTTCCTGCACAGACCTGGAAGGAAGGAGTACACACTTAATAACAAGCATTACTAGTTCCTTCAAAGCTACACACAGGCAAATGTATTTTACAGCAACACATCCATTCAAGAAACCCTCCTGCCAAGAAATGAATTGCTTTTCTTTTGCAGTCTCATCTGCACTGTACCTAATAAAGTCTTTTCTCCTTAGACCAGGGACGGGCAATTATTTTGGGCAGAGGGCCACTTATCGAGTTTCAGCAAGCCATCAAGGACCACATGATAGGTAGTTCAGGGCAGATTAATATTAATTTTCTAAATTTTTAGGGGTCCCACAGGCTGGATAGAATGGCCCGGTGGGCCGCATCTGGCCCACCCCTGCCTTAAAACTATTCTGAACCTTCCAAACTGCCATTACGTTTAACCACTTTAGAACTCTCTCCTTTCACAAATTCAAGATAAAAATGTTTCAGGTAAGAGAACCATGAAGGAGTTCCTTCCCAATAGACTAAGCCTGAGGTGTCAAAAAATGGGACCATGAATTTTGGCATGGGGTGAACAGGGGTGGGGCTCACCCCCACAATCCAGGGCACAATGCCCTGCTGGGGGCATGTGTCAGAAGCAGGGGGTGAGTGACAACCATATCAACCCACCCTGGCTTTCTGCCACCACTTGCCCTACCACCATAGCCTAGATATGCAACAAGCCCTGTGGTCCAAATATAGTCTGGGGAATAAATAAGTTTGACAATCCTGGACTACAGGCTATAAGTCACATTCTGTCCACCCAAGTCTTCACATGATTTTGACTCCCAATACTTGGACAGTCCTGCAATACGGAAACAGATCAGTCAGAAAATGGATCTGATTAGCTGAGATCCAAGACCCAACTTCTCTTTGAGACTTCTGAACAAGAGATACTCCAGGAATTTTTCTAGCTGTATTTGTACAGTATGGGAACTTAGATGGTAGAACTTACTTTGAGTTTCTTCTGAAAGAGCATTATTAAAGAACAGTAAGTCTCTTCCAGGGTTTTTATGTCATACTTTCTCACTAAGGTAGGCTTACAAAGCACACTACCCACACTCAAAGGCAACCTTTCAGGTGAGCATCTCCTGGGCTTTGCTAGAAGAACAGGCTCTTAACCATTTCTATAGTTCTTTTGGTTCTCTTGCAAGCAATACATACATTAATTGAACGTTGTTCCCCATAGTACAGGGCATATTTCAAGCCCACTTGAAGTGAAGGGAGACATCTTGTCCTCAACTTCCTATACTGGTTTGAAATTCTGGGCATGGCCAAAGGCAGCAAAAAACCTCAAAAGCTGTAATGAAATGCTTAGAAACCTATCGTGCTAAAATCTTGTTTCAGTCCAGATTAAAAATCAGTATTAAAAAGGTACTTAACTGTTGAATACAGAGATAGGGAGACTAATTCTGTGGTTTCTCCAGCAAGTAAATAATGATGGAATCATTCTTGAAAATGAGTTATGCTTTCACTCTATGCAGGACTGCAGAAATTTCTGCACACCTCCCACCTGTCCAAAAAGGTTCTAGAGCCACACGGAGGCAATATTAAACATCATAAGGAATTCACAAGTCTTCATGCTCAAAATTGAAGAGCAACTGGGAATAAGACCTCCAGTACAGGCCCACATTTTCTTACCTCTGGATGAGAAAAGTCTCTCTACATTAACCTCATTATCCACTTTCCCTATTCAAGTATTTTACTACTTATAAAACTGTTGCTAGTTTTGCAGCAATGCTGACTTAACAGTGGTTACTTGGAATCTCTACTAAGTTCCTCCACATGCTCACTGCCAATTTATGACTTTTTGGGTAACTCCCGCTGAATACACTTCTCTCACAGTAACATTTAGCAAGTGAAACAGTAACCCTTAAAGGAACCTTTCATAAAGTAGTCTCACCCATTTTTGATTGTTTTTTCTTCATCTACAAGCGTCACTATGGAGCTGTAACCTGAAGGAAGAGAAAAAGCAAAAAACAAAGTTCAAGTGAAAAATCTCATCTGGCAAATGAAGCTCAGAACCCGGGACCTCCATGTTCATTCTTCACCTTTCTCTATTCCACCTGCATGGAATTGCTGCAGGATTCAGTTAAGTTTGCTACTACTTATTACGTAATAGAAATACATAATACATAAAGAGCTCTTCAAAGAACTTGACTCCCCTTACTTCACCAAGAAAGAATAAGCTCTCCATATCACTAAGAAGTCCCTAGCTCCTTAACCAGACACCCCAATTTATACTATGGAGATATATATACACATAGAGGTGGGACAAGATTGCAGTAAAAGGTCATTCAGTTCCTCTCTTCTAACTTGGGGTGCATTTCTGTCACGCTTTAAGGACACTGAGGGCCAGTCAATTCTTTCTCCCAGTTATTTACCCAAATCAAATCTCTCTAGTACACTTTGCTTTCCAAAACGGTAAAAGCAGACATAACTGGCTTTATATTAGCTCAGAAAAATAACATCCCATGTACTTGCAACGAGACAGTTACATCCCCACTTATTTTGCAAGGCCATGTCCTACCTGAAATGAATTTAAAATAAATTTCAGATAAGCTTGAACCATTAATCACTAACAAAGGACTCAAACTTTATGTACTCAAGGAAGTTGAACTACTGTTACAAAAAACTGTCAGCAAAGTATTCCAAAGAGCAGCAACAGCCACTATCCAAACTGACTTAACAAAACTTTTTCAACAGTGCTTCTTCAAACTCCACTGCAGAGAACACTGCCAGGATTGGCTAGTTCACTTTTGTTTAGGAAGTGCTTTGGGCAGTATCGCAGGACAGCTTTACACAAAAGTCACCAGTACAGAGCAGGGGCTGGCAACTTACCGTCCCAGGTTGGGGCCCCTCCCAAAGCTCATGTCCTTGCACTTCTCTCATTGCAGGTAACCAACCCCCCTTCAGCAAGTGAAAGGAGACAGTGCAACAGGGCAGACTGTAGAGGGGATGGGTAACATGGCACATCTGCATGCTGCTCCCTTCCCAGGCCAAGTTAGACCTTCCCAGGCTGGATTCAAAATCCTGTTTAGTTCTGGCCCAGGGACCAGAGGTTGCCATCCCCAGGTGTGGAGAGTCTCAGTCTCTAGCACAGTTCTCAAACAGCTCAGCTGCTGTGCAACTGCATATTAAACTATGTGCAAATACTTCCAATCTGTGTTTTTTCATAGGTAACTCTTCAAGAACTGCTTGTCTGCATGTTAAAAATAAATAAATAAATAAATAAATACACCTTGGTTAAAATGCTACGCATCAACACAACTGGAAGGCTGTTAGTCTAATAGCTTTCCTCCTTTGTAACGGGCCTGAGTTCCCTCTGTTTAGGTTACAAAACTTCCCCACAGCATTTACATTTCAGAAGTCATCTTACTAGGACACCTTTCTTTACTTTTTGGATTTCATTCATGCCTGGCACAGTAGAGAAATGCTGCTTTTTGGTTGTTTGCGCTAAGATAGTGTTGTTTCCTTCCTATCACCACAGCAATGGGATATTTAAACCTAGTTTTCCTTCCCCCTCAAGATAGAAACCTGTTGCCACTGCAAGTTAAAATAAGAAACTCCTTACCACTTTTAATTAGGTTTTGAAAATTCTGACCCTGGCTCCCCTTTTGAAAACAGGGAAGCTCCAGAATCAGTAGTCCACAGCACCCTTTACACGGCTGCTAAGAGGAATCAGCTTCACTGACTTCCTGTGTGACGTTAAATTGGGCAACAGAAAGAAATACTTAACTGTAGTAGGCCACATGGGCACAGCGCAAAGCAAAGTGGTTTGGTAAACCTTAGAAACTTACAGTTCACATTGTTGAAGGCTTGAGATGACTTCCGAACTTTCTTCTTAGAATTACTGATAGATTTCCGGATCATGCTTTCCCTTTTGCTGGCTAACGAGTACTTCTCTGCCAATGATGTTCTGTGGGTGAGGGAAGTCTTACCCATCAGACTACGGCGCACAGAGCGTCGGCTTGATCGGGAGCCTGTAGGAGTCCCTGCATTGTCTTTTAAATCCTGGGAAAGCTCCTTTCCTGGAGTCTGTTTATCCTGTGGTCCCACAGCACAGCCATCAACCTCCTCAGGCTCCTCATTTACAGTGGCTTTGGTAGTGAGCGTATTTGCTATTTTCAGCTTAGATGCACCCCGGCTTCCTCTTACCCCATTTGCTTCTGGGGTCTGAGAGACCACAAGCACAGAGGCTTCAAGGACTGGCTGGTTTTCTACCATTCCATTTTTTTGGGGAGACTCATCACTTGAGCCCAGGCAGATGATTCTGGAGACCTCATCCGCTGTCTCTGGCACGTTCCCCTGTAGATGTAACTCAGCGCTACTGCGATCATTGACGCTGATCTCTACAAAGGGGATTCTCTCCTCTATTGCCTTGACAGCTGGTTTCTTGGGAAATGCCTCAGAGCATTTAGCACCTGTTGTAGCCTCAGATCTTGTTACTTCTTGATGTAGGGAGGCCTCTTCCACTGCAGCACAGATTTTTCCCAGGTTGTCTTTGTTTTGGAGTTTTTGGGAATATCGCTTAGAAGATCGTGGCTTAATACTACTATTCCTCCTCCTGGACAACCTAGTGATAGAAATAGTGTATCAGACTGAAGCCTAATTCAGAAAACCTACAGACCAGATTCATATCTATAACCTACAGGTAGATTCTATAACACAGAATGTGTTCATTTATATTTGTAGGTTAGAGAGAGTGTTGTCTGATCAATAAGGCAAAAGAAGCTTTCGGTGGATTATTTTTTCTTTAAGCAGATATTTGTGTAAAATGGCAATCTGATTCTGAAAAGCCCATGTGTTGGTAACAGTGGGTGCAGCTACACAAGTAATTAACTCAGAGCAATAAACTCTGGCACAATTCACCTCAGAGAAAACTACTCTTGAATGCAGCGTTTAGACATGCGCCTGGCACCACAGCATTTTGAGCCAGGGAGAAGCAGCTCCATGCTGGCAGGGGTCCAGGTGGTCAGCCCCAGGCTTGAGGGCAGCGGTGCTGAGCAGCTGCACTGTAGCACCCTTGTTCCCAGCCAGCTCATCACAGTCAAACATGCATTGCAGCTCATTTAACTACTCTGCTGTAGGACAGTACTGTCCTGGACAGTATTATCCTATGGCAGAGTTTGTTAATTTACTGCACCCTAATACCAGTGCATGTGCAGACTGTGATGCTTTATTATGGAGCTAATTAGTCAACTCGACAGGAAAGTGCATGTGTAGATGCACCCCCCCCATAAGTGGCCAAAAGCACTTTAGAAGACAAAGGGGAGAGGACATAGAATAGGAAGAAACAGAAGTGGGAGGGGTGGAGTGATCTACAAGGATAATTTTTAGTTGAGGCAGATAGCTTAGGTAAGACAATCATTGTAGGCTTCACATTCTTCACACACAGAGTTGTATACCATGGGGGAGGAGGAAAGAGAAAAAAGCAATACTGGGATGAAACCAAGTGATATAAATGTCAAGGATTTACATCACAGATTTTTATCTGTGGCTTTTATGCAGATGGACAAGAGTCAAATTTAAACCAAACCTTCAGGAAACATTCCAATATTTGTAAAACATTGTCTGTCGAATTAGAGGAATGAACGAACCCGTGACAGATGCATGGAAATTATGGTGGAGTATGTGAGCAGCTGAAGCAAGATCCTGTTTGCACAAGAGATTTCAATAATTAAAGCAAGTTGCTTTCCACAGATCATGGGGTTTTTTTCCAAGTTAAGGAACCACAGCATGCTAGATTTCCCCTATATAAACTCCTGCAGCCCTCTGCATCCGACGCTGTGATACGTGACAAGTGGTGTATATGTGAGACTGAAACTTCCAAATCACAGAATCCAATTCTCAGGACCTCTGCTGGGAGAGAAATAGGATAGTACACAAGCAGTCGAGGAAATTCTTGGAGTGTGTTTGCAATAAACTTTCTGTTACAGCTAACAGAGAGGTAACAAGGGAGGAAGCTCTTCTCAGCTTGCTGCTCACAAACAGGGAGGTATTGGTTGACAATGTGAAGGTGGAAGAAAAGTTGGGTGACAATGACCATGGAATCAGAGTTCAAGATCCTAAGGAGAGCAGCAGAAGATGATACTAGACTCTTAAAAAAAAAAAAAAAGAAAAAAGGAGACTTTAGCAAACTCAGTGAACTGAAGGGCAGGATCCCTTGGTAGGGAAGTCTGATGGGAAAAGGAGTCCAGAATAGCTCAATATACTTTAATGAGATCATATTAAGATCACAGGAGCAACCTATGCCAAAATAACAAAAGAATGGGAAGTGCAACAGAAGACTGGTTGCCAATCTCTTCAGTAAGTCGAAACTCTAAGAGGAATCTCACAAAAACGGGATATTTGGTCATATTACTAGGGAAAAGCATAACAGTATTACATGAGCATTCAGGGAGAAGATTAAAAAGGCCAAGGCACAATTTGAGATGCAACTGGCAAGGGACATAAGAAACAACAGAGAGATTCTACAAGCATGTCAAGAGTAAGAGGAGGACCACAGAAACCATAGGCCCCTTACTAAATGCAGAAGGCAATCTAGTTACAGATGATGCAGAGAGAAGCATTTCATTTTTTCACTTCAGTCTTCACAAGTCGGGGCAGCTACCAGATGATGAATGCAGTTGGCAGCAAAGATAAGGAAGGAGTCAAACAGCCTAGCATCATGGTATAGCAGGTTAGGGATTACTGAGAGAAGTTAGATGCTTTTAAGTTGACAGGGCTGGATGGGTTCTGAAGGAACTGGGTGAAGTAATTTCAAAGCTACTGGCTATCTTCTTTGAGAACCTGTGGGGCTGGGATGATTGGAAAAGGGCAAATATAATGCCCATTTTTTGAAAAAGAAGGAGGATCCAGGAAATAACTAGTATTAGGTCAGCCTGACCTTAGTACCTGGAAAAATTATGGAGCAGGTCCTCAAGGAATCTATTGTGAAGCACTTAAGGAGAACAAGGTGATCAGAAACAGCCAGCCTCGATTCAAACAGACCATGTCTTGCCTAACCAACCTGATTTCCTTCTTTGATGAAGTGCTGTGGGTAGTGGGGAAAGCAGTGGATGTGTTATGCCTTGGACTTTAGCAAAGCTCTTGCCAGTCTCCCACAATGTAGTCATTAACAAGCTAAAGAAATGCAGACTAGATTGAGTCCTGTCAGATGATCCAACCAGTTTTGTATCCATCAAGCTCAGTAAGCAGTCCTTAATGACTCAACATCCAATTATGAAGAAACATCAAGAGCGGTTCCCAAGGGGTCTGCCCTACATCCAATATTGTTTAATATCTTTGTTGTGATTCAGACAATGGGATCAAGTGTACACTTCGCAAATTTACAGTAACATCAAGCTGGGTGGAGTTGCGGATGCTATAATGCGTAGGGGTGGGATCCAGAATTACCTGGATAGAGTGGGAAAATGGTTTGCAATCAATCAGATGAGATTAAACAAGACAAGTGTGAAGTCCTGCATTTAGGACAAAATAATTTCACACACAAATGTAGATTATGGAACATGCTAGGCTGCAGTAATGCAGAGAAGGATCTGGGGGTTACAGTGCATGTGGCCATACAGAGCATGTGGTCAAGTGAAATATAACCCAATGCTGTGTTCTTTTTGCAAAAAGGCCAACAGTATACAGGGTTGTATTAAGACGAGTGCCACCTACAAATCAAGGGAAATAATTCTTCTACTGTATTCAGTACTGCTGAGGCTTAATCTGGAGTACTGGGTCCAGTTTTGGGTCACACACTTCAAGGACATGAGCTGTTTGTAAAGAGTCCAAAAAGAGTAACAAAAATTATTAGAGGTCTAATTTATGAGAAAAGGCTGAAAGAACTAGGGTTTTTTAGCCTGGAGAAAAAAAGAGAAGACTGAGAGGAGATTTGATAACAGTTTTCAAGTACCTGAAAGGCAACTATAATGAAGATAAAGACAGCCTTTTCTCTGTGACCACAGGGAACAGGGCTAGGAGCAATGGACTCAAGTCACATCAGAGGAAATTTAGGTTTGAGATTAGAAGGAGCTTTCTGACTAGGAGGGTTGCCAAGCATTGGAACTGGCTATCTAGAGAAAGTGGCAAATCTCCCCTGGAAATTTTCAAGAGCAGATTGAAAGATATTTGGCTGGCATGGTCTAGAGTCAAGTATGATTCTGCCTTAAGCAGAAGGTAGAACTAGATGACCTTATCAGGTCCCTTCCATCCCTATTTTCCTAGGATCCTGTGGACTTCTAATACCGTTAGAGTTTCAGCACACTAAGCCAGCATCCAAAATGGTTTCTTTACAGTACAACGCTGTATAGAGAGAGCAGCTTTTAAAGGTGAGTCTTTAGCATTTACTAGGCTGATACGCAGCATTAGGAGTGATAAAGTCACCTGACAGAGGCAGAGACTGACGCATGGGAAAGGTCCTACAGTTTCAGGAATGTGGGACTCTATTTAATTCCATAGCTGAAAAGGGCACACTTTGCCAAAGATCTGTCTCTCCTGTGGACAGCCTAAACCAGTGATTCTTAACCAAGGTCCCATGAGATTCTTGCAAGGGTGTGACAATGCCTGGCCCCCATGCCAGGAGGTAAGTGATCACTCCTTTTTCCCTGAAACAGGCACCCCAGCATTCCACAGGCAAGCAGTGTCCACAGCTGCTTTATCCCCTGTGCTCCCACCACTTTGTTGTAGTGCATGCACAAGTGCATGGGAAGCCATGGAGCTGCAGAGCTGCACTTTTTGGCCTGGCCTGTCCCCCCAGCATCGTCCACTCCTCTCACCTGCTTTAGGAGTATGAGAAGTGCTGTGGGTGCATGTGCCTCTGGCTGTTTGTGTTCAAGCTTCTGGAGAAGCAGCGCTTGCCTTCTCAGATACAGAGCAGGCACTGGGAGGGGGCAAATGGTGGAAAAAACAGGGCACAGAGGGTAAGGGGCTGCCTCTCCACACTCACTTGGCATGAGCTAGAATCTAGCTCAGTGGTTTGCAGCCAGTGTGCCTTGAGGCTAAAAAGCTTGAGAACCACTAGCCTACACACACATGGAAAGACACAAAGATTCTAAAAGAGTGGTAGTAACTGCTTAATTCCTTCACCCATCACCTAATATAACATTTCTTCTATGCAGTACGTGCTTAAACAGCAAAATGTACAGATTATATTAAAACCATCCTCCCTCTTAGAGGGATTTCTTCTCAAGTTTTCCACTTAAGGCTTGAAAAGCAACAACTTTTTAATGCAAAAACTCAGATAAGATCCCAGTCAAAAATAGGATTAATATCTTCAAATATAAAGTATTCCAGGGACATTCCTACCTTTTCCTGGTTGGATCTTCATTCTCATCCTGAACAAGAGAAATACGCTTCTTCCTGCGACGATTTTTCTGTGATGGAGTTTTTGGCATCAACTCTGGTTCATCATTACAGTCACTGCTTAACAAATGAAAAAGCAAAAGTAGTAACATTACCTGGGCACTTTACTTGCTTTTTATGCCACTCTGTCTCTGAAAGGCAGCTTTCCAACTCATGAGAAGATAAATACAATGTCATGGGAGACCACAAGGCTCACCTCTGCTAGGGCTGCAGAGGAGATAGTAAGGAAACTGAGGTGCCAGTAGTCTCACAAAGCATGTGCATATGGTCTTATTCAGTTGGGGCTTTAAATTTCAGAGGATAAACAAAAACCTCCTGTACTACATCAGTACTAGTCAGAATACAGGTCTCAAGTCACCAAGAAGCTTTAAAATTCTCACCTAGAGCGCTTTAGAGAAAGTGTCTTTTTTCCTGCAAGCACCAAGTCCTGCAGTTATGAATAATGAAATGTACATGCTAGCTATTAGCTATGTCTATCAGTTGTGGTAAAATAACAATAGGTTTTCTCTTTTGAAATGAAGGGCTTTTGACACATCCTTAAGCTGTGTGCATCCTGTGCTTAAAGCTGGCTGTTCACTTGGCACCAGAAAGCATGACTGGATCAGAGTCAAATCTCAGCCTGACTGACCTACCCTTGGCATGTTTGTTATCAATCCCTGCCCCTCACTTCCACCCGTCATTGCGAGTTGCCCCAGGAACTCTGATGAAAGCCCTGACTAGCAACAGGCCAGGGGATAATACCTAGTTCTTTTCCTTGGAGGCATTAACAGCTGACTTGCTCTGTGCTCAGTACAGACACATGTATGATTAGTACTGTTATTATAGGAAATACCTGCACTTTCTCAGTGACTTCCTCCCAGGGATGTCACTGTACTTGGCAAGCATTTGCAAATGCATCCTCAGGGCACTGAAAAAGTGAACAGTAACGTGGGGGAGGGGGTGTTGTTGCACTTCCTATTCTTTTGTTCCTTCAGGATATTGCTCCTGAGCCTTTTTTGCAGGACCACAAGGGAGAGAGCAAGCTATGTGCTTGGCAGGGTCGAGCTCTTCAGGGCACATCCTGCCTTGAGCAACCCTGGCTGATGCACAAGAGGATAAGAGGCACAGGCTCACACAGAACCAGTTAGCACCCCCAATTTCAGTCTCCTTGGCCCGGCTGGAACCATCCCTTCATGCGCTCTACTTGGGGCCCCTCAGGGTATGCGTTTTATACCCAGGACCCCTCACACGCGTCCTGAGAAACCAGCTCCTCTGTCCTCAGCAGTCTCGCGCTACCTTGGGGGGCTCGGTCCGCGCTCCCCCCGCAAAAAGGAGGCAGCGGACCCCGAAGGCCGGAAAGGCGGCAACCGCGACCACCCCAGCCAGGGCCTCCCGCCGGCCAGAGCTGGAGAAGGCCCAGGTGGTGGTTGGACGTACGTGGCCGCCCCGCTGCCCCCACGGCTGCGCCAGACGACGGCTGGGAGAAGGGGCCACCCCGCACCTGCCGAACATGCGGGCCGCCTCGTCGCGGATCTCGGCCAGCCACAGCAGGTCCGTCTCATCCACATCGCGCAGGAACTCGGCCAGCCGCCGGCTGCAGGTTTCCACGAGATGCGCCGTGCCCGCCATGGCCGCGCCGCCTGCAATGGCCCGAGCCGCCAACGGTCGGAGCGCGCCCGGCGCGGCCTCGAACATGACCCCCCCCGGCTGCCAGCCCCACCGGCGCCCGCCTAAATTTTTTGAATCGAGCTCATCTCCCTGCCGCGCTCATTGGGCCAGCGCGCGCTTACGTCACAAAGGAAAGGGGCGGGGAGTGAGGGAAAGGAAGTGGGGGGGGGAAAAATAAAAAAGCAGAGCCCAGCTACACAACAGGCCCTGCTGGCCAGCGAACTCTATTGTCCCTGGAGGACTGAGCCTGGGAGGAGCTTCCGCAGGGCAGTTAGGAGGAGGAGGAGGGACCAAACCAAGGCCAGGTGAGAGCTAATAGGCGGGGCAGCTAGACAGAGCCGCGTCGCCTCCGTAGCCTGTAGCTAAACGGGTAGCATTTGATGGACAAGAGCGCTAGCCAATGGGCGGGCCGCTCCTCTACAGCGCTCTCTGATTGGCGCAACGTCAGATAACCTCGAGGGGGGAAGCCAGCCATTGGCTCTTGCTTTTTGTGCCGGGCATTGCTGTGGGTATGGCAGGTGGTTCCGGTTAGGAGGGTGCCTATCTAGCTGCCGTCTCTATGGTTGTTGAGGGCACTCCACCAAGGGTGGGGCCTGGGAGGGAGTCTCTGTGTGGCGCGGGCGGGGCTTGGTGCCCCTGCCTGTGCCCTGGCCGGGGACGTGCCTCACCTGCGGCAGGGGTGGGGCGGGACGCCTGGGTCCCCTGGCTGCCCTGCCTCCCTGCAGGGCTGGGGAACCCCAGCAGGGCTCCTGCGTCCCAGCACCCCTGGGTGTGGGAAGGAGCTGGCACCTGGGCTCCTGCTGCTAAAGCAGGGCAGTGGGTGCTGATGGGAGAGCTAGACTGGATGGGTCTGATGCCCACTCCTGCTGCCTGTGGGGCGTCTTCCCTGTGTCTTCCATCCCCTCTCTAGCTTGGGGATAGCCCTCTGTCTCCCAAAGGGATCATGGGGACACAGCTGCCTCCCTGAGGCTCAGTGGTGCCCTGTGAAAGGTGCCTTGCCTAACGATCGCCTCTTTTCTACTTGCCTGCCCATTGTAGGTAGAGCCATGGTGGAAACGGTGGGTCCCACCAACCTGCTGGACTTCTGCAGCCAGAAGCTGTCGGAGTTCCTGGGCAATGCTGAGCACAAGCATTTGGCGTGGCTGCGGGAAATTGAGGAGGAGGCTGTGAAGATGTTTGATAGGTTGGTCCACCTGACTGGCAGAAGAGGGCAACTCAACCCTGTGATCTTTCTGATTCCAGAGGCTGGAGTCTGTTTCTCATAAAAATTACTCATTTCTTGAGTTCTTCCTTTGTTGGGCAGGATTTGACAGAAGAATTAATTCCCACCCAGTGGAGAGTTAGTTTGGAGTCTCAGATTCTAGATCTGAAAAAAGTGCCTGGCAGTGCTGCCTTAGTTAGTACAATAGCATTTCCTTTACCTCCTTAGTAGCTCTTTTTGTCTGTATTTTGGGCAGCTTGCTTCAGTCTAGCGTAGGCCAGAATGTCTGTGTTGCTGCTGCCTTGGCACAGGCCCTACCTTATTGTGCCATAAACTCGCCATACAGGGCCAGATTAACT
Organism: Crocodylus porosus; assembly: GCF_001723895.1. Lineage (NCBI taxonomy): Eukaryota > Metazoa > Chordata > Crocodylia > Crocodylidae > Crocodylus > Crocodylus porosus. The sequence goes on along the minus strand of NW_017728937.1, from coordinate 918,389 downwards.
CTTTAGTGGGCCCTAGGCAAACAAACTCATGGGCCCCCAGCTGAGATGAAATTTTTATGTTAAAAAAGTAACTCAGTAAGTATAATATGTAAAATAAGTACAACTGGGCCCTTTCTTCACATAAGACCCTCGGCATGATTAATTCACTCTGTCTCCACACGAGGCAAATAGGATGATCGTCAGGCAGCAGATCAAACATTCTGTCTTCTGCCTTTTATTTGTGCAACAGCAACTTCAGTGCTGAGCCTGAACTGATGCCCAAAACACCATCGCAGAAGAAACGGAGGAGGAAGAAAAGCTCCTTTTCTCTGAGGGAGGAGAACAAAGAATTGTCCAGAAAAAGGTAAGTGGTTCCCCAGTCAATTTAGATATGCCACATGGCAAATAACTTTAAAGAACCAAACAAAGGAGGGGAAAAAGTTTTGCCAGGTAGAAAAAAAAAGCCCAAATCAACAAGTACAGTATACATTCAAACTTTAAATCATTAGTCTGCTTAGTGCAGGGGTGGGCAAACTGAGGCCCGCAGGCTGGATGCAGCCCACCAGGCCATTCTATCTGGCCTGCAGGGCCACTGAAAAATTTAGAAAGTTAATATTTATCTGCCCCTGGCTGCCTGTCATGCGGCCCTCTCTGGCTTGTCAAAACTCAGTAAGCGGCCCTCCGCCCAAAATAATTGCCTGCCCCTGGCTTAGTGGGACGTGGTCAGGCCAAAATTGGTTCAAGCTGTGTTTTGTAAAAGTTTGTTTTTGGCAAAATATGAAGCTAGTAACTCTTTCCATAGCTATTTAAAGTGTTTGTATGTTTGTTTTTGTTTTTGTTTTATTTTTTAAATTGTCAACGTTACAAACAAAACCTCTAGTGCATGAAAACCTGAAAGTGATTATTAGTTGCTTCTATAAGTTAAAATGAAGCTGATTTTTGTCTCTCCGTTGTCTTAACTGAGAGATACATAAAGCCTTCATAGGACACGAGCAGCAAAATTTGAAACTGGATTTTTAATTTAAATGCTTTTTTGGCTTTTCTTTTATAAATATATTCAATAGATTTGAACCGAATTTAAGGAAAGTGTCTTATGTTCTTAGCGTGCAGAATAGCTTTTCCCCACACTTTTCTCATCTTATTAAGAACTAACATTTTTTCTTCTCTCCTAATTATTGTTAAGCAAAAGATACATTGTTACCATATTTCATGATGTACAAGTTGAGTTTTGAAGCCCAATTTTGGCCTCTGAAAATGCAACTTTGACTTCTACACTGTACCACCTTCCCTTGCAAGTGGCATGGCCCAGGCAGTGCCTCTTGCAGGGTATGGGGCTGCACCAGCCAAGTGCGGAACTCAGCGCTGGTTGCAGGGAACAGGGGTAAGGCTGGGCTTGGGGCTCAGCTGCATGGTCCCGTCCCCTGTGAGCAGCACTGCCTGGGCCACACCAGTACTGCTTGCAGGGAATGGGGCCACACCAGCTGAGCGCTGAGCCCAGTGCCACTTGCAGGGGATGAGGCTCTGCCAGCTGAGTGCTGAGCCCAGACCCCTCCACTGCAAGTGGTGCTGCTGAGCGCTGAGCCCAGCCCATCCGCTACAAGTGGCATCAGGCTCGGTGCTCAGCAGCACTGCTCACAGCAGATGGGGCCAGGCTTAGTGCTCATCTGGTATAGCCCCATCCCCTGTGAGCCTGCACTGTTTGTAGGGGATGGGGCTGTGCCAGCTGAGCACTGAGTCCTGACATCACTCTCACAGGGGATGGAACAGTGCTGGGTTCAGTGCTCAGCAGCACTGCTTGCAGTGGATGGAGCCAGCTCTCAGTGCTCAGCTTGCATGGCCAGGCAGTGGTGCTTGCAATGGATGGAGCCGTGCCAGCTGAGCGCCGAGCTCGGCCTCGACTTGCACACCATGCCTATGAAAATCGTAACTTTCCTAACTTAAAACTGAAATCCCAGGGCGGGCAATTATTTAGGGCAGAGGGCTGGTTACTGAATTTTGGTAAGCTATTGAGGGCTGTGTGACAGGCAGCCAGAGGCAGATAAATATTAATTTTCTAAATTATTTTAGGGGCCCTGTGTGCCAGATAGAATGGCCTAGCGGGCCACATGTGGCTCATGGGGCTCATTTTGTCCACCCCTGAGTTAACCTGTACACAGTGTTGGCCTATACCACATGAAATACGGTAACTTAAAACATCAATCATCTGTCAAACTTCTTATGCTGTGCTGCCACGTGCACAAAATTGTCTTTTTATTGTTACTCTTGTATAATTTATCAGTATCTCCTACTAATTGCTGTGGTCCATCATGCAGAGCAGCCTGGATGAAGGCACTTTAAAACAGGAAAGTAAAACAACAAAGTTAGGATGCATGGGGAAATGAGGGTGATGATCATAATACAGTATCTGAAACCTATTTGTCAGACCCCTTCTTCACTTCCATTTTTACATTTTTAACTTTTTTTACGCTGCGTAGCCTTCATATTCCCACCTTCGTATTCCCTAGATATAAAATCCTGTCAGATTAATTTATTGTTATCCTCCAAATCTGTCCTTAAACTAAACTATCTTTGCTACTGTGTCTAATAAAGCAAAATCAGCCATTAATAAATAGGCCACTGGTATTCTGAGCCCACAACCTATCACAGTGACTTGAGTTGTCTCATTGTTTCTCTGTTTTCTTGCATCTCTTGTAGGGTGAGTGATCACTGACTCTGTCTTTATGCCTCCTGGCTTACCTGCTCCCTCTGAATTCTTTACCAGCTCTTCTCTCTCAGTGCTTAAGCCTGGAGCTCTCCCATGCAACTTTGCAAAGTGCTTGTCTCCTCAGTTCAGAGTTATTTGAGCTCAACTCTGCGAAGCCCATGAATGTTAATCTGCCAGTGGGGGCTGTTTCTCATGGTGTCCACTGTTTAAAAATGTTCCTCGCTCAGAGGTCTCATTTTTAGCCTATATAGCATAGAGGAAGCTATCTGCTCCTGCCAGTAGGGATCAATTTGTGATTGTACCTGAACTGTTGTGAATGGCAGCCTAGTTGCAAAGATAAGAGCCTGCTCAGAAGCTGTTTGGTAATTGTGGTGTAAAAACTCTTGGGGATGAGAAGGAATGATTTGAATTAAAATAAGGTTGAAACTAGACACAAGGGGAAACAGTAGAATGGCAGGAATAGTAATGGTGTGGGTGGGAGGGTTAGCTGCGGTGGGGGCGTTGGAGAAACTCAAGGAAAGCTGAAAGCAAGGGTGGCTTGTTGCTATCTGAATGTTGACAAGCTCTTTAATTAGATTGCTTGCCACAGCGTGACACCAATTGGATCAACTACCTGGATGGAGAAAATGCATAGAAGTGTGATTATTTTATTTTCCTTCTATGAATTTACCTGCATCCAATTTTTTTTTTCAAAACTCCCCTTTTTGGGGAGGGAGGGAGGGGGAGTTCAGTTCCTGAATGCCCAAACTGAGATGCCTGAAGTTTATTTTTGAATATCAGACCCCTTAAAAGTATCTTGCATTAGGTTATACAACAGTTGAGCACCCCAAAATCACCAATCACATAAGAAAATAAGTGTGAGGGTATTATCCTGCGCTTTGTGATCTCTATATGAGAGATACCATCGTGTGTCATTTGATGCTTTTCAATATGTTCAAACTACTGTCTGCACAGAAGCATCCTTGTGCAACAAGGTATTGGGTTTTTTTTTCCCCCAGGTGTTCTCTTGCTCTCCCTCCTTGCTTTCCATTGGACTTGGCCCTGGTTTAAGTGAAGGGGAGCGAGCTGCAGATGCTTCCCCACTCTAGCAGACCTTATTCATCAGAAAGCTAACCCCCTCCTGCAAACTTCTGTCAGTGCACATAAAACACTTTAACACATTTAGCTATCTCTGTTCTTATTACTCCCCGATAGTCGGTGTTGCCTCTTCAAACCCTTGCACATTGCAGCATCATTTAGGACTCTGTTTTTCCAATCTCAACTCATTTAGCTTTAAGCCCTTTCTCATAGGCTGTGCTTCCTGTTACTCTTACACTTATTTGTCAGCTTTCCAGTGAGTCCCAACAGAAATCCTTCTGGATCCAAATTGTGTCGTCCTGGAACTAGTCCTAAAGAAATGATGATGCCATAAGGAAGCTGAGTTTTTAAATGGGGGGTGGGAAGGAGGGGGAGGAGCTAGGGGGCAGGGGAAGGGCCTTCAGGTTATTTTTACACACTAATGTATGTTCCTGTTCAACAATTTTATCTAGAATGTCACTATGGATGCATGTTTTAAAAACCTGGCTTATGATCATGTGTAATGCTGCTCTGAGTGTTGTACTCTAGGTGGTCTAGAAAAGTCCTGCATCATTTTCATTTTAAAAATGTTTGTTTCAAGGTTATCAAGAAGGAGAAGTAGTCTCAAGTTAACATCTTCAAAGCAACCTTTACAAAGGCTCCGAAGTAAAGAGGGTCTGGAAAACTCAACTGATGTAAGGGAAGGAGTATCAAGCCCCTGTAGCACAGCAAAGCTCTCAGCCTATGCTGAAGCAAAGCTTCCTGTGCCATCAGACTCAGTGGCTGTGATGCAGCGAGCAGAAGGGCAGATTCCCTTGACAGAAATCATCCCCAATAATCTCCTTGGGCAAGAATTGCGTGTGAAAGGAGAGAGACTTGAAACTGCAAGTAGCACGCTGGGGGCCATCTCAAAGGACTGGTCTCCCAAGAAGACTGGTGTTACTGAACTGCCCCCTATATCTGCAGGCCCTATCTTAGTTATTCCTGACCCATCAGAAGCAAATGGGGCTGAAGAAGCTGAAGTTGTATCCAGCTTAAGAATAGCAAAGACGTCCACTCCCAAAGGCAGTGGAAATGGAGAGGCTACAGCTGAGCAGAGGCCACCTCCTCAGGACCTAGAAAAGGAGTTTTATCAGGACTTGAAAGACTGCACAGGGATCTCCCCAAGCTCCAAACTGAGCCGTCGCTCAGGGCACCGAAGCTTGATGAGGAGGTCCCGCAAGAGCCGCAGGACCTCATTGGCAGAGAAATATTCGTTGGCTGGCAAGAGAGAGAACACGATCCGTAAATCTATCAGCAGGGCTATTTCAAAGAAGAAAGCAGCTCAGGAGTCATCCTCAGCCTCCAGCAGAGTGAGTTGTAAGTGCCCAAGTTCTGAGAGACTGGTCAGTATGTCTGGTCGAATCTTCCCTACTTAACAGTCCAGCAGTGACTTGATACCATGGGCTGAGGGAATAGATTCCCCCAGGGCTACTTGGGCAGGAAGGGGATATTTGAGATTCCTAAATCATACCCTGGAAGGCTGTAACCCAGTATAACAGGGGGCTAACTACAATTCAACTCTCCTAGTCTCTGCAGCTGTACTTGCTTGGGTATCAGGCCTTACTGCCCACACCTTTTTTGGGGGTAGGAATGTAATTGCATGATGTTCAAAGTCTTGGATCATGCCTTGGGCAAAAGCTCCCTGTTACCAAATGGTGAGTTTCTTGTCTAGTCTGATTGAGTCAACTTCTACTAGTGCTCTTCCCCTTTGGAGGATGCAGTGAAGTTGCAGTGTCCAAGAAGGGTCTGTAGAGCAAAATATTGTTTTGTTCAGAGCTAAGGCATTCAGAGAAATAGATGCACCTGTTCCTTACCATGATTGTAGATGACCTATCTCACACCCCTCTTCCCACTTCCCTTTCACTCTGTGCAGACACTTGTCCCAAGTACAGTACATTTCCATGCAGGCCGTCTACACGTGTTGGACATGCATGTGTTGGACACTCTGTGCTTTGCACAGCCAAAGCCCTTTGTTTAGACTGCCTGCCTGGATGTACTGAAATTGCCCGCCAAGCTGTGCCTTCAGCACAGTATAGGGATCAGTGTCAAGTATTCATAGATTCATAGATGCTAGGGTCGGAAGGGACCTCAATAGATCATGGAGTCCGACCCCCTGCATAAGCAGGAAAGAGTGCTGGGCCTACATTACCCCAGCTAGATACACATCTAGCCTTCGCTTGAAGACCCCCAGGG
>NW_017728937.1:906987-912315 GCF_001723895.1 Crocodylus porosus | reverse complement strand
CTTCACTAATCGCCTGAGTTCACTGAAATCAGCTTTCCTAAAGTCCAGCACGTTCACCCTACTAGTTACCTTACCCACTTTTTGACCATGTATAGAATCTTAACTATTAAAGGTTGTCTTAAATGCCCACCCCTCCCCTTGCTGCTATAGTGGGAAGGTACCAGCAGGGGAGCAAGCAGTGGGGAGGAACAAGTGGCCTGACACCTGTCTTCCACCACTTGTTCCTCCTTGTCACCTGCCCCTCTCCATGTCAATGCATGCCTTGGCACCTGCCCCATCCCCTATAGCCTCTGTTCCCCACACACACCCTTCCTCTTTACAGTTGGTCGCAGCTCTGGCCCAGCCATGAAGTAGCAGTTTTAGTGGCAGCAGCTGTGGCACCGTAGTGCCACAGCTGCTGTTGCATGACCGAACTGGGGCTGGTATTACCATGTACTCCGTGCCCTGGGCCAGAATGAAGCCAGAGCTGTGACTGCTGGTAAGTTTGGGGGTGGGAGGGTAGAGGGGTGGCAGAAGGGGCAGGGCATCAGCTACAGTTCCAAGCCCAGGTCAGGACCAGCATCAGAGCCGTAGTACCAGCCTGCAGCCTCCCCTTCTTCCACCCCTCCCCACCTACCACTGTCTTTTACTTGACTCCAAGATGAGGGGCTTTTTTCCATTTACTGAATGAGGAAAAAACCTCATCTTGGATTTGAGTAAATATGGCATTTACTTTTGTTTGCCTAATGAAGGCAGCACAAAGATTCCATGACACTGCAAAATCCTGGATCTGCTTCTGTCTGCAAGGGGGGTATGCAGGAGCAGTAATAGGAACTGCAGAGGTAGCTATACCTCTTTGCTCCCAGCCTTCCTTCTTTCTTCCCCACACGGGTTGGGCAGACTGCCTCAGGAGCAGCAGTTGGAACTTCTTAAATTGCCAGAACAGATAAAAATTCTATTCCCCCCCTGCTCCCTTTGCCCGCCTGTTGTTGCCACTGTCCCAAGGACAAGGAGAACTCCAGTGCCACTTCTACCCATCCCTAGCTGGGCTGTGTTGGGGGGGAGGCTCACTCTGGAATAGCAGAGGTGGTAACTGGGTTCCCCCTCTCCATGCCTGTTCCTAAGCTAACAGGGAGCACCTGGAGGGACCAGGCAGGAGAGGGGAGACCTGTTTGCTGCCATCACTGTCCCAGGCTGAGCCTGGGCTCTGAGCAGATGGCAGGAGGGCTCTGAAGTTTCCCTCCTGCCCATGGATCAGTGGGACAGTGGCAATGACAGGCAGGGGACAGGGTGGGTAGGAGGTGTGTTTCTGAGGATGGAGGGGGTGGGTTCTTACTCGCTTGGGGGACTTAAAGTCCCTGGCTGCTGCTGCTGTGACATGGTCAAAAAGGAGGTGCATTAGTGCCACTGCACCCCCTCTGGATCCACCCTTGCATGCAGACAATTTTAGTGTTATGACAACCAACTCAACTCTTTAAAGTCTCCCCAACGTATGTATGAGTGAGTGGAAATATATCTGAAGTCATATGTGACCCCACAGTCACATATATTGTGATAGACAGCAAAAACACCAGTTCTGAAGTTTCAAATAGCTGTCATCAACCTTTAGTCTATGAAGTTAATAATAGAACATCACATTTGCAGCCAGAACATAAGTGTACAGTTATTAAAAATACAAAGGCATGCCTGTTTCTATAATTAACGAGAGATGCTAAACACTAACTGAAACTCATTATGGCTTTGATTTGTAAAGTGGTCAGTGATGGTTCTGTGATAAAGGCTTGAGTACATTAGCCACATTTTTCAGTTACTTGAGCTCCACTGGAAAGCCTGGGAGGTACTGAAGTAGTTTGTGGATGTGTATGCTGCTGCTTTAGTTCATTGCCTTATATAGCAATGTCTACCAAGCTAGATTGGGGTGTTTAGAGCTGTTGTGGAAGTTTGATTATTAGAAATGCTGAGTGTTCAGGATCCAAGTTTCACTGCACAGAAATGGCTGCCCTTGGGATGACTCAGGCAGTCAAATGAGGTAACATGTTGTTTCATCATTATTCCTCCAGGCCATAGCTCTATAGATGTGTTCATGGAAGATGACCCAACCAACAGTATCAGGTGAGGCTACTCTGTCAAGTAGGGAGGCATCATGCAAAATTTTGCAGGAAACTTTGCAGGCCTCTCTGCACACTATGGTATAGAGCCAGTATTGATTTTAGGAATTAAAAAATGGTTGGATAGCATGCCAGAGACAGGGTAGGTTTGCATCTTATGGATAACGTGTGCCTGGCTTTGATATTTAATCCCTTTGTGGTGTTTGATTTATAGGCTTGTTTTATGTTATGATTGCAACACTACTCTTGTTTTTCAGAGGCATTTCATATCCATTTTCACTCTTTAATATATGCCAGGCTAGTTGGAGAGGCTGATGGATTGTTTTTCATTTAGTGCAGAGCATGGCAACACATTGCAGGCATGGGAAGTAAAACCTGTGTTAACAACTCCTCCCCTATGCACTGATTGGCTATATATGAAGTTGTCCTGGATTTATTGGGTTCCATGCACCTACCTGGATCCCCAGTGCCCTGTGAACCCCCTCCTTCCCTTTCCACCTTATAACTGGAGGCCTGTGCAATATCCTACCTATTGACCTGAGCAGTGCAGCTGAAGCTTCCTAGAAGGGGCAACAGGCCATTAGTGTGTACCACAGCAGCCTGATGGGAGTTTCCACAATTCATGAGTTTACCTTATCTAGCCCATTCAAAAAGTTCTGCCCCTGAGTCTCTGAATTAAATGCATTCTGCCTGAAAACTGCAGGACTGAGGTCAGGACTGCAGCACTGAGGCACAGGAAAACTGCTTCTTTGTTAATCTCCCATCTGTTACCAGAGTGGACCTCATCCTCATTACGCTTGTTAATTGGCCTGTTAACTGCTCTCTGGTTTTGGTCTCCTGTAACTTGCTCTTCCAAATTACCTCAAGCATTATTTCAGTGCTGCTTCTGAAGGACCTGATGGTATCTTGTCCAAATGTTTCCTCTCTTTCTCTCCCTGCAGGCCTGGACTGGGATTGAATGCTGAATATGATAAGGTAAGACTATGGGGTGGCTGGCTTGTGTCAAGTGCACAGTAGCTAAACTGTACAGCTCCTTAGTTAGCATCTGTCTCTGCTGAACTGTTGTTGATGGGGCTGTGTGGGATTATTCTTGCAGCTGTCTAATGCTAAACATTCCAGAGAAATATAGAAGCCTGTGTTCCTGTTTGATAGTCCAGTGAGCCAGCTGTTTCATTTTTTCACTCTAGGACTTCCCTATATAATATATTTACTTAAATTTAAGACAACCTTGAATGTAAGATGATCCTCAATTAGGGATGCACCAAGAGAGAGTTTTTTTGGGCTGATACCAGTGGCCAATTTTTAATGAGCCATCTTGGCTGATGCCAATCTGATTTCCAATATGCGGCCTGGCAGCTTGGAGAGCAGCATCCAGATAGTAAGTTTGTTGTGTGTCCATACATATATATTCTAATATTATAAAAGCCTTTGTCTTTCTGTCTGTCTGTAACACTTTATTTGCACTCTGATTGGTTTCAGACAACTGGTCAGAGTGTTCCAAGAATGTTCTGGACAGGAGGCAGCGGCGTGGTGGAGCACCACCATGACGGAGTGGAGAGGCGAGGCCAGCACTGCTAGCCTCGTCCCCCACCCTCCCAGTCCTGCTCTCTGTAGGGGGTGATGGCTGAGGGGGACAGCAGGGCAAGCTTCCCCCACCCCCATTCCTGGGAAACGGCGGTGGTATGAGGTGGTGGTGCTCTGTCACCTGTGTCTCGTCCTCTACTCCCCCGCAGTCATTTCTGGTGGGCAGTTGGCTTGTGTGCGTTTGTGTGCACATGTATGTTGTGATCAGAGAATTTTGGATTTTTTTTTTTAACAGAAAACCAGGCTCCCTGATGATCTCTTAGCCTGCTGTATTCTTTAATTTCTGTTTATTTCCTGAGGGCAGGATTCTTGCTGAAATGAAGAGGGACTCTGTTTCTGTATCTGGGGCCACCTCTAGACATGCACAATGTAATCTAAAGTCTGATTTACATAGTCACGCCTCCTGTCATGCCATATGTGAATGGCAGGGAGCGTGATTGTAGGATTACACATTAGATCCTATTGCACCTTATTGCTGATGCAGAGGGAACACAATCCTGGGATCCCTCTATACTAGCAAATAGCAAGCCCTTGAGGCTTGCTTCTTGCTAGTATAGAGGGATCCCAGGATCCCTCTACTGGGGGGTTGGACTTGAAGATCTACAAGGTCCCTCCTGACCCTACTTCTATGATTCTACTTCTACTTCTATGAGGCTGGCAGCCCCCTTGGCTGAGGGGGCTCCTAGCCATGGGGGGCACCCCGTTCATTCCTGATGGCTGGGAGACGCTGCTGCAGCAAGCTCCCTACACCAGGGTGCATGAAACCCCTGGGATGGGGAGGTTGCCACAGTAGCGATTTTTTTCCTACTCTGGTGGTTTCCCAAACCCCCTGGGGTTGAGAGACAGTAGCCACTACCTGTGGCTACCAGGACCCAGCTGGTTCCTGGTATTAGGAGGTATACTGTAGGAACCAGCATCTGCCACTCTGACTACTCATCCCAGCCAAGGCTTTGTCTAGCTGGGTCTTAAGTCTCCAAGGATAGAGATTCCACCACCTCTCTGGATAAACTGTTCCAGTGCTTTATCATTTATGATAATTAGGGAAGAATATATGCATGCTCAGACATGCAGGGATGAAGTCAGGAAGGCCAACGTGCAATTGGAGCTGCAGCTAGCAAGGGATGTGAAGGGTAACAAGAAGGGTTTCTACAAGTATGTTGGTAGCAAGAGGAGGATCAGAGAGCGCAAGTCCCTTACTGAATGAGGGAGGCAATCTTGTGACAGAGGATGCAGAAAAGGCTGAAGTGCTCAATGCCTTTTTGCTTCAGTGTTCACAGGCAAGGTCAGCTCCCAGATTACTGCATTGGGCAGCAGTTTGGGGAAAAGGTGAGCAGCCTTTAGTGCTGAAAGAACAGGTTAAGGACTACTTAGAAAAGCTGGACGTGTACAAGTCCATGGGGCCAGATGGGATGCACCTGAGGGTGCTGAGGGACTTGGCTGAAACAATTGCAGAGCCACTGGCCATCATCTATGAAAACTCATGGTGATCATGAGAGGTCCCAGATGATTGGAAAAGGGCAAACATAGTGTCCATATTTAAGAAAATAAATATTTAGGTGGTACTGGCTCCTACCCTGGGGGTCTTTAAGACAAGGCTTGACAATCACCTTGCTGGGGTTGTTTGACCCCAGTACTCTTTCCTGCCATGGCAGGGGGT
>NW_017728937.1:897572-906572 GCF_001723895.1 Crocodylus porosus | reverse complement strand
TGACGACCTAGAAGATGGCATGGTGCACCCTCAGCAAGTCTGCAGATTTCACCAAGCTTGGGGGAGTAGTAGATACATTGAAGGGTATGGCTAGGCTTGAGTGACCTAGACAAATTGAAGGATTGGGCCAAAAAGAATCTCATGTAGTTCAACAAAGACAAATGCAAAGTCCTCCACTTAGAATGGAACAGTGCCATGCACCGGTATAGGCTGGAGGCTGACTGGCTGGGCAGCAGCTCTGCAAAAGAGGACCTGGGAGTTACAGTGGACAATAAGTTGAATGAGCCAACAGTGTGCCCTTGTTACCAAGAAGGCTAATGGCAACCTGAGCTGCTTTGGTAGGTGTGTTGACAGTAGGTCAAGGGAAGTAATTATTCCCCTCTATTCAGCACTGGTGAGGTCACATCTGGAGTACTCTGTTCAGTTTCAGACCCCCTACTATAGAAAGGATGTTGGCAAATTAGAGAGAGTTCAGCAGAGGGTGACAGAAATGGTGAGGGGGTTGGGGGATATGACTTATGAGGAAAGACTGGGGAACTGGGCTTATTTAGTCTAGAGAAGAGGAAACTGAGAGGACTTACTAGCAGCCTTTGACTACCTGAAGGGTGGTTGCAAAGAGGATGGAGCTAGACTGTTCTCAGTGGTGGCAGATGACAGAACAAGGAACAATGATCTCAAGTTGCAACAAGGGAGGTTTAGCTTGGATATTAGGAAGAATTTTCTCACTGGGAGGGTAGTAGAACACTGGAACAGGTTACCCAGAGAGGTGGTGGGATCTCCGTCCTTGGAGGTTTTTAAGGCCTGGGTAGACAAAGCTTTGGCTGGGATGAGGTAGTTGGGGATGGTCCTGCTTTGAGCAGGAGATTGAACTAGATGACCTCCTGAGGTCCCTTCCAACCCTACCTTTCTATGACTTAATACCCTTGTTAGTTTTGCTTGATATCTAACCTAAACTTCCCTTACAGCAACTTGAGACCACTGCTCCTTGTTCTGTCATCTGCTGTCACTGAGAACAGTCTAGCTCCATCTTCTTTGGAACCACTCTTCAGGTACTTGAAAGCTATTATTAAATCTGCCATCAGTGACCACATCTACACATGCACGTTAATGTGCAGTAGCCTATTTTACTACACATTAAAGTGGCACTTAGAAAACCATGCTATTACGTGAAAATAGGCTTCTGCCTGTGAAGCACCACCTAAAAAGCGTGTGCTTGCACTACTGCACGTTAGGGCAGCATAGTGAGCATTAATTTAGTACCTCACATTGGTAGGTACTAAATCTAATGCACATTAAGTACCTGTATGCATGTGATAGATGCACGTGTAGACATGCTCAGTCTTCTCTTCTGCAGACTAAATAAACCTAACCCACTCAGCCTCTCCTCAGCAGTCATATCCACCAGCCCCCTAACTATTTTCATTTCCCTCTGCTGGACTCTCCAATTTGTCAACTTCCTTTCTGCAGTGTGGAACCCAAAACTGAACCTCCAAAAAAGGTGGATCCCATCTCTTCCTAGAAATCTTTCTTCTTGGAACGATATCCCATGGTTGAAGAAGCCAAGGTCCTGCTGGTGATGCACCATCTGAGCAACTGTGAATTGTTCTTTAGGATGCATCTGCTCCTGTGCTGGTCCTTCTGCTTGACTGGAAGGATCTAGGAGAACACCTGAGTCCCTGTTCCCTTCACCTTTGTATTCAGAACCCTGTAGTCACTTGATCCTCTTAGGGTCACCCCTGGCAGTGCCCACATTGAGTGAACAGCATGGAGTAGTAGTCAGAGGGCTGAATGAGTCTTGGTAATCCTTCCATGACATCTTGGATCCTGTGTCTGGGCAAGCAGCTGACCTCCCTAGACAATAGGTCAGGTTGGCAAACATGTCTCCAACCACCACAACCCATTGCTTCCTCTTAGTGGCAGTGGTCTCGATCCTCCCAACCTTGGGGATGTCTGTTCTGGCCTCTTTCACCAATAGACCATTCTCCTCCTCCTCTGTTGCTAGGGCTCCATATCTGTTGTGTAGTGCACGTGGAGATGAAGATTTCTGCTTGCTACCCGAGGTCAGTCTTCCAGCTTCTACCTTCCAGGAGTCCAAAACTTCCTTTTCTAGTGCTGCCTCTGGCAGTTCTTCCTCTGCAGTTCCAGAGGTCTCCAGTACTGAATTGATGAAGTCCTCATGGGAGAGGATGCTCTGGAGCCTTTCCACCTCCTCCTTTAGCTTTTTGGCTTGTTCCCTGAGGAACACCACAGGGAAGCACTGCTCACATTGCAGGCACTCTCTCACCTGGCTGTCACTATAAGGAACCTGCATGCTGTAGTCTGCCTGGACAGACACTTCACAGGTGCAGGCAAAAGAAGAGCTAGCAGTAGCTCTGGCATTGCGGCATCCTCTAGCCATTTTTCTGGGTTTCTTAATTTGCCTTGCACTCTCACTTCATGCTTTTCTGTACAGAGGAATCATGTAGCTTGAACATACAGTTGTCCTTAAGGTGTCATGGAGAGGGATTTCTACTGAGCCTCAATGCCTATCTGATCCCTCTGCAGCTGGCTGTGCATTTGTGGGGGAATCCTTCCCTGTTGGGCCTGTCTGTTCCATGAGCAGGCATCGGGTAGATTAAATAGTGAGTGTGCTTTGGCTTGTGCATATTCCCAGCAGCCATTATCACGGAAACGGAACTTTCTCTGGCTTGTTAGCTGCACAGCAAAGCAAATGTGGAGTAACAGGCTTTGCCTCCTTTCCAGAATAGAGTATTTGTTTCAGCCCTAGTTTTGTGGAAAAGTTTTGCCAAAACTTGTTTCCTTCTCCTACAGACTCCTGAAAACCAGCAGAAACTCTTCTTTACTGCAAATGAAAGTGTACTAAGTAGCAGTCCTGTTGCAGTGCAGTCGCCTCGGCCAAAGAACCCCTTTTGGGAAGAGCAACAGGGAGGGAACAGTGAAGGTAAATGCTACTGTTTGCATCGAGCTTTGGTAACTGGGAAGTGAGGGACTGGTGGAGAGGAGGTGAGCAGGTAGTCATTTGCCAAAATGTGACAGTTGGGCCTTCATGAAAGGTCCAGCATGCAACTTCCAAACAAGATGGCTTTTGTACAGTTGCTAACAAGCCTTCAGTCTGAAGAACTGGCATGAGAACTTAATAGAAAACATATTTTAAAGCTTCAGTTTTGCTTCAGTGTCTAGTTGAATATTTGACTTGTCAGTTTTGCTCTAAAACACTAACAACATCTTGTTTGAAACCAATTGAGGAGCGGATACAGTCACTCCTCCCTCCTACCTCTCTATTTTGGAGTGAGGAGCTATGAGGTATAGATTTTCCTCTACTGGAAATGTGTAATTGTATAGGAGTTGGTGGTTGGAGAATAATGTTGTACTTCTTTTCTGAGGAATGGAGTGCCCAGAGTTCCCTTCATGAAGTAGATGGCATGTTGGTTTCTAAGATACCACAAGATCCATACTTTTTGTGACGTATAGAAACAAAACTGTTAATGTAGCCACATGGTGTTTCCACTTATCTACTGAAAGGTTGCACACAACCCTAGCTTTTAGGAGTTGCCATCTCTATGCTGCCAAGGCTTGATATGAATGAGCAATGAAGGCAAGAGCCCCTGACACCAGGCTTATGCTGCAGGACAGCTTTCAGTGGAACTAATGATAGATTTCTTTACAGAGATCTGCTCAAATAAGACTGAAAAACCCCAGAGCAACAAAAGCAAGGAACAGTTCCAGAGTGCCAAGCCCCAGGAGGAGTCCCCACAGATACGGTATATTACCTTCCTTGCCCTGGAGTGCATAGGAGCATAGGAATGTATTAATGGTGATCTGGAATGTATTACAAGTTCTCTCTAACAACTTGGTTGAAAGCAGCTCTGCCTTCATCTTGTAGTTTCAAAAACTCTCTTTGGTGAAATCTCCCAGCATTTAGGTGGTAGTCAACCATTGTCAGATTTTTAAAAAACGGGACCTCTTGACAGACCTCATGGCCAAGTGAGATGGGCACAGACACAGCTACAACCAGCTTTGACTTGGCAAGTTGCTTAGCTGCCTTGTCAAATTCCCATTTGATAGGGGTGATGATGACAGAAGGTTGCAGGTATTTGTGTTCATAACCTCCAAGTCACCCTGTGGCCAAGGACTTACCTTGGCTTCTGATAAGCCCTGCACCTTCACTGAGTGCCACTCTGATCCCCTTCCCCTGCTTGCTGTGTTCCCTGCTCCCTCCACAATCTGACATTTACCACATGCACAGACTGCCCAAGTCTCTTGCATCATGGATTGCTGACTACCCCTGCTCTAAGTGATGCTCAGCAGTGTGTGAAGGATGGCCATAAGCAATTTCATAGAGTACTGCTAAAAGCTGTTATCTTAGAAAGCATCTGGACAATCTGGCTTGCATCCTCAGCTGCTGATGCCACCCTTGTCTGAGAAGAAAGGGCAACCAAAGCCAATTCATAAAGAACACAGTGCAGCGGTGATGGTGCACAGGGAGAAAGGGTCATGAGGTGAACTCGTGCCTGCTGCAGAAGCGAAGCAATGTATTTCCTGTAGTGTATCAGTGCAAATAATACACCCTGTACTAACTCCTCCAGAACACACAGTTATAAGCACGCAGTGGATAACCTGCATGATGGGCAGCAGCACATGGATGGTGACTTCTCACCTTCAAATGACAAGATTACACATTCTCCTATTCTTTCTTCCTCCACAGCTAGCAAGGTAAGTGCCATGGCTCCATGTGAGCCTTACTTGTTTCTCTTCCCTATCAGCTGCTGATGTTCCCCTTTGCTGTCCTCTTAGGTCATCGGTCCATTGAAAAGCTTCCTACAGACAGTGCAGAAGAACCAGCTGCTCACAACCCCAGAGTCTGTAGGGCGCAATAGTGTCATGAAAAACCTTGTCAGACGCAATACTCCCACCCGACCTGATCCCAAGGTGATGAGAAGAGGCCCATTCTATCAGGGATAGGTGTGGGGGAAAGCAGCACCTGTGTGTGAGGGTGGTGGGCAGGATCATCTGCATGGAAAAGCTGCCTTAAACTACTATACTAATTAAGCTGTTTTAAGAAACAAACAGTGTAAAGAATCGAGCCTAAGAACCTTTGCATTGTAATGTGCTAGTTTGGACCAAACATGCTATTTTTTCAGTGCTTGTTTTTTGATAGAGAAGTAAAAAAACTGTGGGCCATAGAAGCTGAGTTCATCTTTCCTCTAGGGTGAGGCATCCTGTAAATCAGTACCCTGTTCTGCGTAAATGTTTTGTGTAGGTAGGATCAGGACAAGAAACACGTACAGGGGTGGCTTGCCAGTCTCTCTCCTCAGTATGGAAACTGACAGCCAAAAGGATTTCTAAAGTCATGGCTTCAACTAAAAATCCCTCTGGCAACCTGTTCCTACCTAGTCCTTTGTTAAGATAGTTTGCTTTGTTAGTAGTTACTCTAGGGGCTGGGGCTGTTTACATGGTGGTCAGGAGAGTTTGTGTAGGGTAGTGAAATTGGGATCTATCTGCATATTTGCAAATAGGCAGATATTTTATAAGTAATTCTGTGGCGGCCACTTCCACAAGTGCACTTCCAGTGTACCCACTAAGAGTAATGAATTTGGCCTTGTGGCTCGCTCTGCCCTAGTATGCTAACCTTGGCATGCCTGGAGACTGACTTGGGATCTCGCCCTCTGATTTCTTGAAGCTTTCCTAAACAGGTAAAACAATTGTAGCTCCTCTCACTATTCAGTCCAAAAAAAATCATGTTTCCCAAACCCCAGGAATGTGGGTAGCCTGTCCCTCTCTCTTCTTCAAAGGGAATTGGGTTCATGCACTTCATAAGATGTTGGACAGGGTGAAAGGAACGGTGCAAGATCTGGTTCTGAGCCCCATGATTTAGCACGATTGCTGTAATTGGCTGACGATGGGACTAGTTAAGCCAAAAGGATGTGTATCTAGACTTTTTCCAAAGGTAATGATTTTTCTTTTTCCCTGTTCTGCTTTTACAGGGGGATTTTGTTGTAAGTACTGATACTTTTCAAACATGGGGTCTGTGGGCTTACAATGGGCACTTTTTTTACCTCACAAATGGCATTGGTAGCTCTCTGACTCTGGCACTGACACACATGCAGAACTAATATTTCCTCAGAAGTGTAGTCTGACAAATGACAGGCTTCACCATAGCAGTGTCCTGGACAGCTTCTGTAGGATTTCCAAACAAGGTGATGGGTAGGACAGGGCAACCCAAGTAAATACATGTAGTGTAACCAAGGTAAGTGCATAGCTTTGTTTGGCCTCTGCTATGCATTTGACTTGAAACCAGCGTAAACTATTCTTATTAGGGTAAAAAACAGGCAGCCCTAAGTGTTTTGTACCTACATAGAGGTTCATTCCTTTACTTTATCAGAGCAAACTTGAAAACGATATGTCAGTTTCATAAATTATGCAGTTTAGTGCACAGTAACATTGTGAAGTAGGCAGTGGAGCCACAGGCTCTCCTATATGCTTACCCAGTCTGCAGAGAACAGATGTTTTCCTGTTGCTTATTATAACAAGAAATTGAGGCTAGTGTTGCAGTTATGCAGATAAGGGAATTATGCACTTATTCAACATGGAGTATGCTACACCTAAAAGTAAAGGAATGAAATAGGACCGTTGAAATTACACACTGAATAGCACTGAAGGGTGACATGAACAGTGATATCTTGTGTAAAATAGTCTCCCAAGGAAGTTATAGAAATGTGTGTTTGTGTGGTTCTGAAACTAGGTTGGTCGGTCCTAGGAATACAGGCTGCTTACAGATGAGGGGGAAACAAACAAAAAAAACCCTATACTTTCCATTTTGGTGTGCTCCCACACCAAGCACAGTGCATGACCAGAAAAGACATTGCGTTAGTTTGTTCCAGCTTACCCAGCATCTGTATAGATTGGGCGCTTCAGTGGAGCTTTTTGGCACTTCTTATGTAAGTGCCAAAAAGCCCCACCGAAGCACCTGATCTATGCAGATGCTGGAAACCTGGATCAATCTGATGCACTTCCTCTTCCGGTAAGGTGTTGGGTTGTTTGGGGGAGAGGGGAGGTTGTTTTGTTTTTGTTAGGTTTTTTGGGTGGGAGGGGAGGGTTGTGTTTTTGGGCAGGGGGGTGTTTTCTTGTTTTCATGTCTGTAAGCAGCCATAATATCAAGAACACTTCCACTTTGGCCACTGTAGAATGAAGTAGATGATAAAAAGTAGAGGTTGAAAGCTCCCTTTAAGTCTTAATAATTTCACCTGAAACCAGTGTAAGTATGAAATCTTCACACTATGGGAGTCTTAGTATTGATATTGACTTTGTCTGTTTTCTGTGCTCTAGGCTGATAAGAGCTCAATTTTAAGAACTTTTAGCACCCCAGCACCTTATCGCAGGATGTCATCCATCTTCTTGGAGGGTGGAGACATAGGGGACCTTCAAGGATAAAGCCTTTCTCTATGCAACCACCTCTTTCTTTCTGTCACCTGTTGGTAGCATTAGGTGCCTTGTGGTGAATACTGCTGCACAATCACAGGTGTCTTTCTGTGTGACTGTATCATCTACAGTAACTGTTACTGCTTGGATCTGGGGACTAAGGTGAGAGCTGCTCCTGAAAAATAGAATAGTTGAATTAGTGCTGCATTAAAATTGCATGACCATTCTTGAATGCATTCATCCCACCCAAGTGAATGGGAGAAATGTCATTCCCCTGGTGGGTTATCCCAGGCTGTCCATTCTAATGTAGCCTGGGAAATGAATAAGGTTCAACCCTCACGTACAATTGGAATTCCCCATCCACCTCAGGAGAAGGAACGGCAGCGGCTGGAGAGTCTGAGGAAGAAGGAGGAGGCTGAGCTACAGAGAAAACAGAAGGTGGAGGAGGAGAAGAGACGGCGATTGGAAGAAATGAAACTGTAAGTAGCTGTCCCTTGAGTTTCTTCTTCAATAAGTAAGCTCAGAATGGCTTCAAGGCCTTGCCTAAACAAGTGACTTGTCCGCATCACTTTTTCTGGTAACTAATCACTGCTACAGAGACTACAGAGCAAGCTAGTGCTAGAGATGAACAAAGTGGCTAATTAGGATATAGGGCATTTAGACCAGTCTTTACCAAATGTGGGCCAAGCCATGCAAGTCAAGATGGCTTACACTACATTTGAGAGCTTGGTGGGTCAGCCACTGAAACAGTAGCTGTAAGGTGGGCCAGTCCTTGGTGCAGAGAAAGCTAATTGTGGCCCCACACATCCCATAGGAAGCGTGAGGAGCGTCTGAGAAAGGCACTGCTGGCACGGGAGCGAGTGGAACAGATGGAGGAGGAGAAGAAAAAGAGGAGGGAACAGAAACTCTTTCATACTGATGAGAAGGTAAAAAAGGCTTGGCTGGGAAATGGACCTGTTGGCAGCCAGACAATGGTCAGTGAATCTGACTATAATGAAACGGGGTTGCTTTACTGAGTTTAAAAACCATGTTAAGTGTGTTAAGTCCAAAAAGTGATCTCAGTGACCTTATTCATTCATGGTTCCCACAGATAACAAAAAAGAGACATCTCTGTATTAAAGGGTATGGACCCATGTTCATTTGCAACTGTTTCTAAAGAGGAGCTGTTTTCTAATTGTTCTGTGTGGATGAGGTGAGAATTGATTCAAATGCAGCAAAACCTCTCTACTTTAACTTCCCCTTTAGGAAATGGCTCCAACTGTACATGTATCCCCACTGCTGCCTTCTCCCTGCCCCTCCTCCCCCTGTTGCTTTTTGATTTGTAATACTTTGTGCTTTTAAGCCTGCAACATTCCTGGTTATTTGCTTCCTGCACTTCATTCATTCTAGTACAAGTAAGTTATTCCAGGGTGGTGGTGGTATCTTGCTCCTAGGGGCAGACATTCAAAAACCCTGAGGTCTGAATTGATTCAGTCATTACAAGTTAGTCTAGACGTTCACTTTTGATTCAGAAAATGCAGGCACATGCCTGCAGTGGCTCAGGCTAGAAGCTGGTAGGGGGGACACTAGAGCGAGTCCTCC
>NW_017728937.1:888113-897472 GCF_001723895.1 Crocodylus porosus | reverse complement strand
CAGACCTTGGTCCCTGGCTAGCACTCTGAGGTAAAGGGGACGTGGAGGTAGGGAGGAGTGCTTGTGTGGACTGCATGCATCTGTTGATGATGCTGAGCTTTTCGATCTCCCTTTCCCTGCTTCTTCATACTATCTGCAGCAGACTAACCGGCACTGCATTCATTGCAAACTAGGTCACTTATTACACCTCTCTCTGTCTCCACACTGAGTCAACAAGGAGCTTATTAGAACACACAGTTTATCAGCCCATCAAGAAAACAAAGCCCCTTTCTCATTAGTTCAAGTTCTTCTTAAACAGCTTTTTGCAAAGCAGTTTTAAGGAAGGACAGCAGTAGCCTGGACTACTACCTATGCAATGGTGGGAGGGACGTGTCACCCCTTGCATTTCACCCCATGCTCCTCATTGATGTGGGCATGAATGACATGACTCGGAACAATCCCGGCTGGGGTCATGAGTGACGATAGGGCTGTGGGGCCTGAGCTCAAAAGGTCAGGGGGCGCAGGTAGCTTTTTTTTCCTTGATCCTCGCAGTCGTGGGTCATGGGCATTGGAGGGAACAGTGTATCAAAGAGGTTAACAAAAGACTCCAGCGATGGTGCTATCGTGAGGGGCTCGGCTTCT
Source organism: Crocodylus porosus (assembly GCF_001723895.1). Lineage (NCBI taxonomy): Eukaryota > Metazoa > Chordata > Crocodylia > Crocodylidae > Crocodylus > Crocodylus porosus. Next base: position 896,851 of record NW_017728937.1, on the reverse strand, counting down.
TCAACGGTCCGCACTTCAGGGAGAGAGGCAGCACCTTGTTGGGAAGGGATGACCTCCACCTTGCCCTGAAAGGGAACAAGCTCTTCTCGGCCAGAATGGCTGACCTGCTTAACAGGGCGTTAAAGTAGGATTGCTGGGGGGTGGGAGGTCAACTACCAGTTCAAGCCCAAGTCACGTCAACCATAGTATTAATGTGTTAGGCAGCCCAAGGAAAGGTCATGTTCCAGTGTGCAGGGAAGCCCAGCGCTTCCTATGACAGGCTTATCTGCCTGTACACAAACGCCAGGAGTTTGGGAAACAAGCAAGAGGAACTGGCCCTTCTGAGCGACAAAGATTACGATCTCGTAGGGAAAATGGAGACGTGGTGGGACTCCACCTCCGACTGGTGAATAGGTACAGAAGGCTATACCTCGTACAGGAGAGATTTATGTTGGGGGAAAAGGGTGGGGGTGTAGCTCTCTATAAGAACAAGCAGTACACTTTTTCCTTCAAACTGAGTTCAGCAACCAATGAGGGCGTGTTGAGACCCTCTTGGTTAAAATATGGGGAGAGCATGAGGAAGGGGTTATAACTGTAGGAGTCTATTACAGATCTCCCAACCAAGAGGAAGAGCTGGATCTTGAATTCAATAGGAAACTAGCTGAGGCTGCATGCTTCTGATGCATGGTTGTCATGGGTTACTTCAACCTCCCTGACATCTCATGGGAAGAGCTCATGGCCAAATCTAACCGGTTGTGTAGCATGGGCGACTGGTGCTGCCTTAGTCCCCCCTGTGACTGATCTCGCAGGGGTCTCCCAATCCTTGCAGCTGCTGAGAGCTGAGAGGATCCCAAAATGTATCTGATGCCCCCGACCACTACCCCATGTTCCTCATCCATGTAGCTGCAATCCCAGCTGGGTCATGGCTGACTGCAGGACTTTAGGAACAGAGCTTAAAGGGGAGGGAGTACAGGTGCTTTTCTCTGTGATTCTTCCCATTACAGGTCATGGGCATAGGAGGAAGACTAGGTCCAACAGTCACAAAGTTCTGGAAGACCATTTTAGGCTCGACATAAGGAAAAACGTCTTTATTCTCTGAGTCCCTAGGGCCTGGAATAGACTCTTTTCCCCGCCCCTGAGGTGGTGCAGGCACCTACTCTGGATTCCTTTAAGAAACACTTGGAAGCCTATCTTGCTGGGATTATTTGACTCCCTACTGACTGCCTGCCCTTGGGGCAGGGGCCTGGACCCAATGATCTTGCGAGGCCCCTCCCAGCCCTTATGTCTATAAAACTAAAAAGAGAAGCCTACTCCAGATGGAAAATGGGAGTCATCACCAAAGAGGACTACACAGCACTAGCTGGCACATGTAGACCAGAAGAGCCAAGGCAGAAACCAGGAGCAAATCAACATGGTGCAAGGTGACCAGTGGTGTCCCTCAGGGCTCAGTACTCTTCAACATCTTCATTAATGATCTGGATTCAGGCATCAGATGCAGACTGACAAAGTTTGCAGACAGCACTAAACTATGGGGAAAGGTGGTCACACTGGACAGGCTGGGGGTACAGGCTGACCTGGACAGGCTTGCAAGGTGGGCAGACCAAAACCTGATGGTATTCAATGTAGAGAAGTGCAGGGTGCTCCACCTTGGGAGGAAAAACCAGCATCGTGCTTACAGGCTCGGCAGTGCTATGCTCCATAGCACCAAGACCGAAAGAGACTTGGGGGTCTTGATTTACCACAAGATGAACATGAGCTACCAATGCAATGCCATAGCTGGCAAAGCAAACCAGACTGGCCTGCATCCACTGATGCATCTCAAGCAAAACCAGAGATGTGATCATCACTCTTTACTCGGTCTTAATGAGGCTGCAGCTAGGGTACTGCGTCCAGTTTTGGGCCCCCCACTTCAGGAGGGATTTGCATAAGCTTGAGAGAGTCCAGAGGAGAGCCACCTGCATAATCAAAGGCCAAACAAGCCTTATGAGGAGAGGCTGAGGGACATAGGACTCTTCAGTCTGGAGAAGAAGGCTTAGGGGGGACTTGGAGGCAGCCTATAAGGATATAAGGGGGGTGCACCAGGATCTGGGAGAACAGTTGTTCACCAGGGCTTCCTAAGGGATAACAAGGTCTAACAGCCACAAACTTCTGGAAGGCCCATTTTTTAGACTGGCCATGAGGAAAAACTTTTTACTGTCCATGTGTCCAGGGTTTGGAACAGACTCCCCACAGAGGTGGTGCGAGCACCTGTTCTAGACTCATTCAAAAATATTTGGATGCTTATCTTGCTGGGATCATTTGACCCCAGCAGACTTCCTGCCTATGGCTGGACTTGATCTCACAAGGTCCTTTCCAGCCCTAATATCTATGAAGCCAGTCTGATACTATGTTCGACCAGGTTTATCTCAAATTGGTTTTGGTCATTTTGAAACTGGTTTATGTACACTGAACATCTGTTCTGTTTACAAGTTTAAACCAGTTTCTGATCACTTAAACCAGTTTGTGACCCTAGCCCTATTGGTTTTCTCCAGCACTAAGCCTGCCAAGTGGTGTCATTCACAGTTTGTGCCATCCTAAAGCATGAGCGTTACTCATAGCCCAGTTTAGTTGGCAAGATTGTTGTTTTTAGCAAGCAACAGTTTTTAGTGGGAAGAGCTAAGAGTGAATGACAGGCACCTTATCAGTTGCCTATTATGTATACTGTTTCTCTGAGGATCACTGTTAGAGTCTACTTTGTCTGACATGAAAACAGCATCTGATGAAGTGATCTCAGCATCATAAAAGCTCTTGTTATACATCTTTGATTTTAGTTAGTCTGTAGAGAGCAATTGTACCCTGTCTTCTGCCTGATTAAGTCTGTCTGCCTTCAGACTACTTTGACAACTACCTCTCTTTTCCTGAAAACAAAAACAATGGACAACACTGCAAAATTGATTTAATTATTTTATGTAGCAAGGAAATTGCTGCAGGTGCTGCCACCCTTTATCATAATGTCAGCAAATGCTCCAAGGTTAGGGTGTGGAGTGATTTGGGCTCTCTTGATAGCCTGCCAAAGTCCAAGGGTCAAGCTTAGTAATTCTGTCTTACTCTGGAAAAAGGGTGACTGAGCCACCCATTTCCTTCATCCTTTGAACTGATGAAGGATCCGCAAGAGGAGACTGAGGGGGGATCTTGTGGCTGCCTACAACCTTATCAGGGGCCACCAGCAGGGACTCGGGGAAAGTCTGTTCACCAGGACCCCCCTTGGAGTCACCAGGAACAATGGCCACAAGGTGAGGGAGGATAGGTTTAGGTTAGATATTAGGAAGAACTACTTCATGGTAAGGGTGGCCAGAGCCTGGAATAGGCTTCCCAGAAAGGTGGTGCTCTCACCTTTCCTGGAGATCTTCAAGAGGAGACTGGATAGGCACCTGGATGGGGTCTTATGACCCCTGCCACTCCCAGTGCTCCTTCCTGCCCATGGCAGGGGGTCGGACTAGATGATCTGTCTAGGTCCCTTCCGACTCGGTGATTCTATGAAGGAACAAACCTGATGGGGTGCATGCTCTGGAGTGATTCTAGTGGATGGGCCTTTGGTGAATATTGAAGGACCAGTCCTTAAGAGATCTGCAAAAATGAGTTGTCAGGAGGCAAATACTGTTCCTATATCCTTAATAACCAAACACTTTCTCACAACCCTCATTCATTCTTCTTTTATTACAAAGTCAAGGAGTTCAGGCAAAGGAACCTTGTATTTGGGCTCTTGTCAGTAACCATATTCTCTTCCTACTGCACTTCTTTCAGTTGGTATACGACTGTAACTGAGGCAAAACGGAAGCCAGGCATTTCCATAGGATTCACCTTGTCCTGATGAAGGTTACATACCAAGGGGACAGCCTATATATAGCTTCTTTCTGAGAATTGCACAGTAATTTTTACGGTTGGCCATAGTGATGGGCTTGTCTTCATGTAAATTTTGACTTGTTGCACTGGATGCTGTCTGACTTTAAAATGTATGTGCCCTCCTCTGGGGCTTTCAGAAAAGGGCAGTCTTGTCCCCATGGGACCTGACTCCCAAAATGATTCTGATTCTTCTCTATGGGATAAGTGTGTTAAGAATGTCACAAGTGAGGTTGGGCAAGGCTCAGATCTGGTACGTGATTCTCAGGTGCGAGAAGAGAAGGTGGTAGAAGAAAAGACTAAGAAAAAACTAGGGAAGAAGACTGGAGAAGCTGAAGCCCGAAAGCAGAAAGTGCTGCAGATGGTGAGAGCAAGCTCAGGTCTCATAGAGACGATGACAGAATGGGATATTGGAGGGACAATGCCTGTGGGACAATGAGGGAGGGAATGAGATATTGGAGGGCCTGTGCATTGCACAGTGTCACAGAAGAGAGAGCTAAAGAATTTCTGGAGACGGGGGTACTCATTGCTACGTGTTGTCTTTGCTGTCATTTTGAGACGCAAGGATGCCCCATTAGATACAGGAGCATGCAGAAGTCTGCATAACTGAGGTTCAAGACATCAAAGATAATGTTGGTGAGTCAGACTAGGTAGCAGTATGGCCAAGGAATGACTTTGGCTTTGATTTGCTTTTGGTAACCTGAATTATACCCTCTCCCTGACTGTTTTAGAACAAGGGTGGCCAACCTGCAGTACAGGTGCCACAAGTGACGTGAGCAACCTCTCTGCAGCATGGCAGATTGAGGAGGGCACAGACGGCACAATGGCAGATACTGCTCAGCTTCCTGCTCCCTGCGCTAAGTTGGGTAAAGGAAAAAGATAGAAGTGGCAGTCAGGGAGAGTGTGGGTCTAACTTGTTGCACATCTGCCAAAGAGATTGGCCCCCACTAGTTCAGAAGATGCTAATCTTTATTTTCTTCCTAGGAGGAAGATGAGCATAAGCAGCTGGAGCTCTTGCAAAAAAGAGCAGAGGATGAACAGAGAGAAAAAGGAAAGAAGGTCTTGGAGCTGAAGAAACTAGTTGAACAACGACAGGTGGAACAAGCAGAGGAGAGGTGAGACCTAATCTATTGTCATGTCCTTGAGAATGAGGAAGATGGAGCAACCCAGTGATAGGCCTGGCAAGGCAATAAATGTAAATGGAACCTGTCAAAAATAGGAAACGAGTGAACAACGGCTGTTGTGCATGGTTCTGGATGTAGAAGGCACGAATCTGAGCATGCTGGAAGGGGAGAATGACAGTGTGTTTCCTGTTTGACGGTCATCTTTGTGTTTTTTCTCAGGGATTGCATAGAACAAGGGAAGGCCCTTCATGCACAGATGGAGCTGACAGTGCTTGCAGAGGAAGAGGAAGAAAACCAAAGGAAGGTGAGGAACGCTGAGACATGTCTTGCTGTGAACTTTCCTACTCAACACCATCTCTTGTGAGTTATACTTCAAAGTGCAAGGCAGCAGTGAGGCATGACAGGTCACCCCCAATTCACCAAGTGGCTGGATTGGAATCTAAAAAATAACTGCTTAGTGAAGAGAATCTCTCCTCTTCACTGTAGCATCCCGTGGTGCTGGGAGAGATGATGAACAGGAGATTATTCTCCATGGATCATTTGATTTTTGAACAGGACTGAATGCAGGGAGACTTAGTTGTAACTTCTTCACAGGAGGAAAAGAGCCCACAAGAGTTGGAACAACAGCAGTTGCAGGAGAAGAAAATCAAGCAATCAGGATCGATTGTCATTGCTTCCACTAAGTTCCTAAACACAGTGATGAAGGTGAGTGGTTTCTTTAGAACCCAGTGAAATGAATCTGAGAAAATAAAAGGGGAATAGAAGCCCAGCAGACACTCAGCCCTAGTCCCACAGGGGCCTTCCTTTGAAGAAGAACAAGACACACAGATGGTAGGGATAATAAAAGGACCCCAAAAGTAATTTGAGGGCTATAAGAATGCCTTGTAGGGAAGCAAGAAGAGAGGGAGAGAGAGAGTGCTAGATTTGTTAGACTTTTCAAAAAGAAAATTGACTACTGACTTAATCAGTGAGTTATAAACAGCTGTGGAGAGAGAATATTGGGTACTAAATGATTTTTTTTTTTCTTTTAATCTTGTGGAAAAAGACATAAGAATTAAAGGCTGAAGCCAAATAGATTAAATCAGGCAGAGTGGTTTAACAGTATGGGGATTAACCAATAGAATATAGTCCCAAGAAGTTATAGATTATCCATCTCTTCTCTTTTAAATCAAGACCAGAGTTCTTTCCAGGGATACCTTGGTCACGAACCAAGATAGTGGACTTAATACATACGTAACTAGGTGAAGTTTTAATAACCTCTAATCTGAAGGAGATAAGACTAGATAATCTGATGGTCCCTCAGGCCTTAAACTCTATAGCTTTCCTAGATGAATAAATAGAAAAAACTGGGAACACTTGAAAATAATTAATGGGCATCTATACACGTACTCTGGAGGGAGGGGGTGTGTTTTTTAATTACCATGGCTTGGGAGCCATTCTAATTAAAAGGCCCACATTATCTCTGTGTTGAGCATCCCATGTTTCCAAATCATAGTAAGGGTGTTTGTTGAACAAGCTGTAGTTCATTGGTGATGCGTAGGGAGTGCATGCGGGCACACACGTACCCCCTGAGATTGGTACACCCCCTGTGATTTGACTGCAGCTGATGCTGCCATCAGTGCCTGCAAGCAGTTGCCGGTTTTGCCACTGGCGGCTGCTGCTGCTGCTGCTGCCGGCAATGTCTGTGGGTGGTCACTGACCACCAGTCGGAGCTCGCTATTTCCCCCTAACCCCCCGCCACCTGCATTGCTGCAACCGCCTGTGGAAGCTCCCCACTCTCTGCTGGCTGTGGGTGGTCGCCATGCCTCCCCCCCCAGCTTCCGGGAGCATGTGTCCTTCATGCTTTAGTTAAAGCGCCCTCACCGCCACTTGGAAATCTGGGGACATTGATTAGAAGGCTCCAGCAGACTGTTTATTTAATTGAGTCTGTTCTGACTCATTCTAATCGGAACATGTCAGAGCACTTGTAAAAGTGCCCAACGTACAGTAGTTGCAAACAAGTGCTAGTTTCAAACAAGACCCCTTGATGGCGCCAGATCATGAAGGAACTTGGCAGCTAGCGGTGCAGTGCTTGAGACTCTTCCATGGTGAGCCTCAGGAACCACAACCATTGGGGTTTCAACCCCAAGACGTGTTTTGCAACTGTCAGATATTATGTGATCACTTGGCCTTTTTACAAGCCACCAGATCCTGCATGTGCCACTAAACACTTACTACTATAATTTTATTTTCCTCCCCTGCTTCTTGCTTCATTCTTTTCCACAAGCACTCATGGTTTTTAAATCCAAACCGTAAGCAGCAGTTGAAGGAAAGCAATGCCCTTTCGTAGGGTAAAAGTGAGAGACTTGAGTGGTACTTGCCCTGGAAAGGTCATCATACCTGGAAAATGTTTGCGCCTCACCTCCAATGATGCTTGCAAGAAGGGATAGGTTAGAAGAGGCAAGTATGCATGATTATTTCAAATATGCCTATGCTGTGGACTGTCTACTTTCCATAGAGGATTTTTTTTTTCTTATTTTACTGTGCAAGTTCTATATAGTTGAAATTTGTTTTCTAACAGTCCCACCCAAAACCACAATGGAGTCCTAACCTTGAGTAGAGTGCCTTTGGGGATGTGTAGACTAAACAGGGGCCTGAAATTGAAGCAATGGGTGTTTAAACCTACCGCTTCAATTTAGGGCAAAGTAAACCCCCACGTCATGCATATACCCCACCTTTCTAGAAGTAGGGAGGGGAGGGCAAGCTGCTGGCAGGCAGAGCAGTCCCTGGGCTGCAGACAGGGCTGATGCTTCCCTCTGCGGCAGCAGTGCCTTCCCTTCCACCCCCCGGTGGCACCTGGCTTGGGTGGTCCCAGGGGGCACTGCAGCTATGGAAGGAACTACCAGGTTCCCACATAGCTTAGGCAGGTGGGGGAGGGGGAGGAAATCGGGATTGCTGCTTTTTTTGGGTGGAGCCTGTCTTCCCAAGCTGCTGCCAGGCTACCTGCAGGGCTTCCTACAGAGCCTGGTGCTTCGCTCTGCAGCTGTAGGGGCAGCAAGCTAAAACTTCTCAGAGTTTTAGTTTGCTGTGCCCCAAGTCATTTAAAGCGCATTACACCACTAAATTTCCTACGGCGGCTGAAATTAATGCACAGTATACCACAAGGTGTTCAAACACCAACACCATTAAAGCCATTAAAAGCACTGCAAAAGCATTTAGCCCACTTTAAAGTGTAGTGCACACACACCCCTCGTTTCGTCTACACGCAGCCTTAGTTGTGGTCTGACATCTTATGGAGGCCCAAGGAAATGCTATAAGTACACATTGAAGGAATACCTCAACAAAACAGATGCTGACATCAAGAGCTGGGAGGAGCTGGCTGCTAAGTGACTCCAGTGGTCCCGCAACCTCAGTCAAGCAGCAGCTGGCTTTGAGGTAAAGCATTTTGCCCTTGAAGCAGAGAAGAGAGAGCCAAGGAAGGAAAAAGACAAATCCTAGCCTTCAGCCTACACCCTATGGAAAGACCTGCAATTTCTGCAGACGGATCTGTGGCTCAAGGATTAGACTCTTAAGTCTCCTCAAGATGTACCAGTGAGCTGTGTTAGGGCTTGAATTGAGGAATTGTCAATACTGATGACTGAGATGCCTCGGGTGTTACACATGAATGCACAGAGCCTGGGAAATGAGCAGGAAGAACTGGAAGTCCTCACAGTGTCACAACTTTGTGACTGGAATAACAGAGCCCTGGTGAGAACACGCATGACTGGATTTCATAGA
>NW_017728937.1:806961-887303 GCF_001723895.1 Crocodylus porosus | reverse complement strand
GGACCCCACTGGTCACAGGGCACCATGATGAGTGACTGCCATCAATCACAACCCTCTGGGTCCGACCACGAAGCCAATTTCCCAGCCAGCGGAGTGGTATCATGGATGGATACAAACTATTCAGGAAGGAAAGGGAGGAGAGAATAGAAGGAGTTGCGCTGTATGTAAAAGAGCTCCAATATAAAACTGGACGTAGTCCTGTTTAAAAGTCTCTGGGTTAAGGTTAGAGGAGAGAGCAACAAGGGTGATGTTTTGGTGGGTGTCTGCTATAGACCACCAGAACAGGAGGATGAGATGGATAAGACTTTTTTTCAGACAACTAATGAAAGTTTCTAGATCATAGGTTCTCCTGGGGGACTTCAATCACTGTGACATCTGCTGGGAGGGCAGTACAACTGTGAGAGGCAATCCAGGAAACTTTTGGAGAGTGTTAGAGACGAGTTCTTGGTGCAAGTGTTGGAAAGGTCAACTAGGGGCCATGTTCTTCTTGATCTGCTGCTCACAAACAGGGAAGAATGGTTGGGGATTGTAGTAGTGGATGGCAACTTGAGCAGCAGCAACCATGAGATGACTGAGTTCAGGATCCTGAGAAAAGGAAGAAAGGAGAGCAGCCAAGTATGGACCCTGGATTTCTGAAAAAGCATGCTTTGACTCCCTCAGGGAACTGATGGGCAGGTTCCCCTGGCAGAGTAGTTTAAGTGGGGAAAGCAGTACAAGACAGCGGCTTGTATTTTAAAGACACCTTACTAAAGGCACAGGAACAAACCATCCTGATGCGCAGGAAGACTAGCAAATGTGGCAGGTGACAAGTTAGTCTTAGCAGCAAACTCTTCAGTGACCTTAAACACAAAAAGAAAGCTTACAAGAAGAGGAAGCTTGGACAGATGACTAGGGAGGAGTATAAGAATATTGCTCGGGCATGCAGGTAGCAAATTGGGAAAGCCAAAGTGCAACTGGAGTTGCAGCTAGCAAGGGACGTGAAGGGTAACAATAAGGGTTTCTATGTTAGCAACAAAAGGAAGGTCAAAGAAAGTGTGGGTCCCTTACTGGATGTGGGGAAGGCAGCCTAGTGAAAAATGAAGAAGAAAAGGCTGAAGTGCACAGTGCCTTTCTTACCTTGCTCTTCACAGGCAAGGTCAGTTCCCAGATTACTGCACCTGGCAGCACAATTTGAGGAGGTGAGCAGTCCTCGGTGGTGAAAGAACAAGTAGGGGACTCTTTTTAGAAAAGATGAACATGAACAAGTCCATGGGGCTGGATACGGTGCATCAGAGAGTGGCTAATGTGATTGTAGAGCTGCTGACCATTATCTTTGAAAACTCTTGGTGATTTGAAGGAGGTCTCAGACAATTGGAAAAGGGCAAATATAGTATATATCTTTAAGAAGGGGAAGGAGGAGGATCCAGGGAATTACAGATGACAGAACAAGGAGCAGTAGTCTCAAGTTGCAGTAACAGAAGTTTAGGTTGAATATTAGGAAGAAAACTCTCTCGCTAGAACCGTGGTGAAGCACCGAAATGTGTTACCTAGGGAGGTTGTGGAATCACTATCCTTGGAGGCTTTAAGGCCTGGCTCATCAAAGCCCTCACTAGAATAATCTGGTTGGGGATGGTTCCCCATTGAACAGGACACTTTAACTAGCTGACCTCCTGTGATCCCTTCCAACCCTAATTTTCTATGTTTTTGTGAACTAAGAGCTGGAGATCTAATACTCATGTTTGAGTATGGAGAGCCTTTTGTAAAGTCTCATCTTCAAAAACTAAGCTAGCTTGGAATTTAAGATCATTTAAGAGTAGTAGTGCAAGGTATTGAATTAACCCATCTCAGAGGCAGTCAGGTTTGTAGGTGCCACTGCTAGGACAATCATCTCTGCACCTTTCAACTGCCCTGCAACTACAGAGGAAATTATTCATAGCAACTTCAGAAAATCATAAAGCTCCACTGCTTTACTTTACAGTTTCATGTGAGAGTACAGAAAGCTACTCTGTGCCAGAAAGAACATCTTTGTGAAATGACACAACACTTCCTTTTGCAAGGGATAAGTAGACTGCTTTGGCACTGACAGTGTGGGGGGGAAAAAAACATGGCAAAAGGAGAGTTTAGGAACTGAAGGCTGACTTCTCTTATTAATGAAACAGGTTGCTGTGAAGTAGTATTTTAAGTTATGGAACTGCTGTACACAATACCATTTGCTTCATTTATCTGAGTCATAACTAGTGACAGATATTTGCTGTCCTATAATTACCCTGAAAAAAAAATCCAGCTGAGTATAGAGACTCATTATCTTCTTAATAAGGTGTCAGCATATATACAGCTCATTAAATGCTGACATCAGTAAAGTTATTCTCAAGGCAGGAAAAAAGCACTGCATTTTTCCTCTTGGAGAGATAAGTCTACTCCGTCCCTTCAGGGCTGCTACAGGAATGGCTGTACTTTCAAGTCATAGAATCATAGAAAATTAGGGTTGGAAGGGACCTCAGGAGGTTATCTAGTCTAGCCCCTGTTCAAAGCAGAACTGTTCCCAACTAGATCACCCCAGCTTTGTTGAGCTGGGCCTTAAAAACCTCCAAGGATAGAGATTCCACAGTCTCTCAAGATAACCCATTCCATTGCTTCACCACCTGCCTAGTGAGAGTTTTTCCTAATATCCAACCTAAACTTCCCTTGCTGCAATTTGAAACCATTGCTCCTTAGTCTGTTATCTGCCACCACTGAGAACAACCTAACTCCATCCCCTATGGAACCCGCCTTCAGGTAGTTAAAGGCTGCTGTCAAATCCCTCCTCAGTCTTCTCTTTTGCAGATTAAATAATCCTAGTTCCCTCAGCTTCTCCTCGGAAGTCACATTCCCCAGCCCCTAACCATTCTTGTTGCCATCAGCTGGACTGTCTCTGACTTGTACACATCCTTTCTATAGTGAGGGGCCCCAAAACTAGACACAGTGCTCCAGATGTGGACTCACCCATGCTGAATAGAGGGGAAGAATTACTTCCCTCCATCTGCTGGCAATGCTTCTACTAATGCAGCTCAGTATGCTTTTGGCTTTCTTGACAACAAAGGCACACCATTGACTCATATCCAGCTTATTGTCCACTGTAACCCCATGATCCTTTTCTGCAGAAAGAGCTGCTGTTTAACCAGTTTGTCCCAAGCCTGTACTGGTGCATGGGATTGATCGATCCTAAGTGCAGGATTTTGTACTTTGTCCTTGTTGAACCTCATGAGATTTCTTGTGGCCCAATTCTCCAATTTGTCTAAGTCCCTCTGAATCCTAGCCCTACTCTCCAGTACACCTACTGCTCCCCCTAGCTTGGCATCATCTGCAAACTTGCTGAGGGAGCACTCCGTCCCATCTTCCAGATAGTTAATGAAGATGGGGGGTGGGAAACCAGCTCCAGGACTGACCCCTGAGACACTCCAGTTGATATGAGCTGACAACTAGACTTTGAGCCATTGATCACTACCCACTGATCCCGACGATCCAGCCAGCATTCTCTGTACCTTACAACCCATTCACCCAACCCATGCATCCTCAGCTTCCTTGCAAGAATGCTGTAGGAAACTGTACCAGAAGCCTTGCTAAAGTCAAGCTACATTGCAACCACTGCTTTCCTCACATCCACAGGGCCAGTCTTCTTGTAGTAAGCAATCCGGTTGGTCAGGCATGACTTGCCCTTGGTGAATCTATGCTGATTGTTCCCGAGCACTTTCTTCTCCTCCAAGTGTTTAGAAATGGATTCCTTGAGGACCTGCTTCTTGATTTTTCTGGGGACTGAGGTGAGGCTGACTGGTCTGTAGTTCTCTGGATCCTCCTTCTTCACTTTCTTAAAGCTGTGTACTATATTTGCTCTTTTCCTGTTGTCTGGGACCTCCTCTGATCACAAAGAGTTTTCAAAGCTAATGGTCAGCACCTCTACAATCGTCAGCCACTCTTGGATGTGCTGTATCCAGCCCCATGGACTTGTTCACATCCAGCTTTTTCTAAATAGTTCTTAACCTGTTTTTTGCCACAAAGGGCTGCTTATGTCTTCAAACTGTGCTGCCAGGTGCGGTAATCTAGGAACTGACCTTGCCTGTGAAGACCAAAGTAAGAAAGGCATTGAGTACTTCAGCCTTTTCCTCATTCCATATCATTAGGTTGCCTCCCTGCATTCAGTAAGGGACCCACACTTTCCCTGACCTTTCTTTTGTAGCTAATGTACTTGTAGAAACCCTTATTGTTAACCTTCATGTCCCTTGCTAGCTGCAACTCCAGTTGCACTTTGGTTTTCCTGATTTCCTCCCTGCATGTCTGAGCAATACTCCTCCCTAGTCATCTGTCCAGGCTTCCACTTCTTGTAAGCTTTCTTTTTGTGTTTAAGGTCACTGAAGAGTTTTCTGCTAAGCCAAGCTGGTTGCTTGGGAGTCTTCGTGCACATCAGAATGGTTTGTTCCTGTACCCTCAGTAAGGTTTCTTTAAAAGTTCTTGGACTTGGGACTGAACTGGCTGGTGTTGTGCCACATGTGTTACCCTAAAGTGAACAGAGCTGAACTATGGAAAACAAGTAGCGACACATCATGTCAAATGTAATTCATTGGCCTACCCATCATAATTGTTGCAGTGTTGCATTAACAGTAATGATGTTTAGGCATTAATCAATCAACACCAGTAATTTTTGAATATACAGTGTAAATCTGCTATTCCTACAACTTTGGGAAGTTTCCCCAATAAACAAACAATAGTTAAAACCCATTACTAATTTCTGTCAATCTAACTTGTCCCATCGCCACCTTCAGAGAGAAGTACCAGGATAATATAACTTACATTTGTGTGGTTTCAGACCTCTGCCTCCAGCTCTTGCCAAGGGCCAGCTAAGGGCCCAAAAGAATCCAAGTTCCCCAAGGTAAATCCAAATAATTATGGGATGGATCTGAACAGCGATGACTCCACAGATGATGAGAGCCAGCCCCGTAAGCCCATTCCCACCTGGGCCAATGGTAAGTACTAACTTTGTTATACTGGTAGTACAGTTTTATCTTTGAATGCAGGAGACTCCAGGTATGTCTCACTTAGACTTTGGGCTTCCTTCCTAGTTCAGGAGAGTGCATGGAACATCACTGCTGTGTGGTGCTGGAGGAGCTACAGTCTTTTAAGTGCTGTTAGTTTGATACTACTACAAAATCCTCTGCTACCTTGTCTTAAGATAAAGGTCTACAGTATCCAAAAAGAGAAGGTTTGAATCATCATAGGCTAGTTGCTAGAAGGGGAAAAGTGCTTGGGATACCTGTAATGTGAAGAGTGTTTTAGATTGCAGTTCAGTGTGAGGATGGCTATAGATTTTGCATAAAAAGGGATCAAGTGCTTTCCAGATTGAAGGGATTTAGTACTGAACATGCCCACACTAAGCCTAGAAGGAGGAGGATTGCTCCTAGCCTTTTTGGCTTCATATGATAGCTTGCGATTACAGTCTCTTAAGACCTCTGTAATTTAAGTAGCAACCTGACCTGTTGCCTATAAATCTGCTCACATAACTTGGTGGTTATTTTCCCAGGGTCTCAGCTTAATCAAGCTGTTACATACCAGTACTACAACCCTCCAAATACTGACTTGCTCTTCGGAGTTATTGCAAGCCCCAAACTGGAGGACATTTTCTACAAGAACAAGCCGCGGTACTTCAAACGCACAAGTTCTGCTGTCTGGCATTCTCCACCCCTTCCTGGTACCAAACCCACTTTTGGCCTGTCCTACAGCTTCAAAAACTGAGGATGAGGAAAATGTCCATCATGCTGCAGTTTGGCACTTCAGTCTGTCATCTTTTTCAGGTTTTTTCTAATACTGAGATTTTTCTAATACTGAAAACTTCAATTACTTTGGATAGTTGCGTTTTTATAGATAAAGACTTTAAATAAAATGTTCTAGTTTAGTAAATAAGCAGGACCATTCTTCCTGTCTGGAACTGTGCTCTAAGGGGAAGGACACAGGCTTACTGATAAAAACAACCCTACACGTTCTTAATAATGTGACTGCTTTTTTGGTTCTTTTTTGTACCCTATCCCCTTTCATGTTTCATGTGTTGCTGCCAGATTCTGCTAGTCTTCTCTAACTAGTTTACTTTGAGAGACATTTGTAGAACCAACAACCATGGGAAGCGCAGCCATCAAAGGAAGAGCTGATACCTTTGTCACAGTTTGTGTCTTTGAGCTATCTGAATCATCCAAATAACTTTACCTAGGATTTTTATGTGGAGGAGAATCTCTTTTTTAAAAGAGTGTGACTTGCTATGCCAGTGTGGCATGTGCTGTACGTTCACTCTTCTACACAGTGTGGTCTCTGTTACTTTGATCTGAAATTTGATTTTTGTCTTGGTCCAAACAGAACTTTCTATCCTGTTTCATGTGCTTGAATAAACTTATCACCATTCTGACTTTTTTTTTTTTTTTAAATATCTAAATCCACTTCCAGATGTTTCTTTGCTGGACATGCTTCTGAGTTCAGTGCAGTCATCCCAGACAGGAGAAATGTCTCCTGCAGAAGCCATGCACTGAACAAATGACATCTACAGATGTGTTTATTTACTGCCTCTTAGTTGTATACCAAAAGGAGATGGTCCAGCTATGTCGAGTCAGACTGGAAAGGAAGATTCTGTACAGTCCTTTAAGGATTTTGATTTTGCTCACTGCTCTTTTCAGCTAATAGTCTACCTTGACGTCTCCTTTTGTCAGCTGTGCACTGGCTGAACCTAGTTCTCTAGACAACTTGCCCAGGAAGCTGTGGCTGAAGAGGCTGTATAGTCGGATGGTGTAAAAGAGCAGAACTGTGTTCTTCTGAATATACCTGAGCTTTCAAAAGCCTTACACTGTAGATCTCTGCATCTCTTCACTGGCAGTTGCTCTGCAACACACAGTTCTGTGTCCACTAGCTTCTACAGCTGCTGTGCCCAGGAGGAGAAAAGGCTGTTTCCAACAGATTATTTTGTTTGAGGTTTTTGTACGATTCCCTTAGGTCTGTTCCTGACATTGTTGAAGCTGTTCTTGGGAATTGGACATGGAGTAACTGTCCCTTTTGTATAATTTCTTCCATGTTTAAGTCAAAGCAGGTGAAAATGAAATAGTTTGGAACAGTTCATGCCTGAGAAGCAGTCCTATCTCTGCAAGCATCCTCCCTCAATCATGTTTCAGTCAGCCCCTGTGCTGGGGTGAGGTAACTTAAGTAGAGTTGGAAACTGTCAAGCTGAATTTTTGTATGTGCTTTGGAAGCTTTTCACGCTGTCAGCTTGGATTTGAGCTAGGTGAATAGCAGAGCCAGAAGGAAAGGAAGGGCTTTACTGATTAGTATTGCTTTCTTGTTACAGAGGTACATTGACATGTGGATCAGAGGCATACTTCTTCACCAGCTTTCTGAGAGGACTGGTTGTGCTCTTCATTGACTCTCACCCTTTGACAGGTGAATTTGCTTGTTGGTGCTGACCCACTTGCTGACTTGCATAGTCAAGAACTAGACCATGGAGCTCTGCCTCACAGGCTGTGGTTTGACTTGGGAGGGGAGAAGCTGGGAGTAACCTCATGCTGCAGCCAGACTGGGAAACTAAATTTTTAAATGAAAGACGTGCTTAACCCAATTCTCCCAGGGTCATGGAAGTAAAATTAGAACAAGTTCTGACCTGCACTGACCACACCTGCTGAAGTGGGTTAATATCCTTAAACACTTCCCCAAGCACCCACTGCTTCTGTTAGCAATAGCTTTCTTAGCTTTGCTTAAACCTGGCCTTACACTAAGGAAACGGCAATAATGGAAACAGTTGTAACTTCTACTTTAAAATGAGCAACAGTTGAGGTCTGTGTTCATTTACCTTCCCTTGCATCCACAGGATTCAGGGCTGCTTTAAATTAGCCCCCTTAACCGGGAGATGGGAGGGTGGGCACCTGGTATCACTTCGTCTATACTAGTGATCCTGCCATTTTAGCCAAATAAGTGATAGTGATCATTTCCTGCAGTTCACAGCTAAGGTTACAGAGCTCTTCAGGCATGAGGGAGCTGTCAACTCTAGGCAGGGGAACTCAAAACTTCTTTTCTCTCTTCTCATGTAGAGCTGCTGTTACTGGTAAATGCATGTAATGAAGGACCTGTGGTACAATGGGCCTTGGCAGGAAGGAGCCTCATGGTGGAGGTGCCATGGAGCCAGCAGGGGTCACAAGCTGTACATCCACAATATAAGGATGAGCGTGATAGTGCAAAATACTGTCAAATGCACAAACTAAACTGAATTCAGCCACACCTAAAGATAATTAGACTTATCTTGTGGGCTTGTCTACATAGGAAAGTCAGTGTGGAGTAAACTAGGGTGTGCATTTAAAATGTAATCGTTATCCTGCACTAACACTATGTAGGGCAACTCATTTTGCAGAGAGCATCTGTATAATCTTTTTTGATTAAGCTAAAATGCAGAAAGTCACTCTTAGCCTGGAATCCGAGTAATCGCATAGGGAGTTATGGTGGAATAGATATTCCATTTTAAATTCTGATAAGCCTTAGTTACAGGAAGTACTCAGTTTTTGGACAGCCATTTTTAGGACAACTTTTTTTCTTTCTTTCTTTGCTTCCCCAGAAGCTATCCCATTAACAGGTTGGAAGCAAAATAGCAAAGTAAGTGCGATGAGCATAGTGAGCTTTTACCTAAAATGGGGGAAGCTTTCCTTTCATTTCTTGCCCTGATGAACCTTCTCCAGGTCCCTGTTATTGTTCTACATCTGATTTTAAAAGCCCCAGAACTCCCCTCCCCCCCCCCCTTCCAAAATCAAACTCTTCTTACCCATAGAAGTTCACTGTGACATAATGAGTCGTAGGGGGAAGCTGGCTGAGGAAGTGAGTGTGAAGAAGGTTGTTCGGATATTGACCTTAAAAGTACAAGCTGATCTCTCCCACCCCAGATTTATGACTGTTTCCTGTCCTGTTCAACTTGAGACATTTGCACATTTCTAAATAGCTGCACAATACATGGCATGGAAAAATAAGTGCGAGAGAGGGTCCACTATCGTAACATTTAGCAAAATCAGTTTTCTTTGTCCTGCCAAGTCAAGTAGCTGGATGGGGACTGGATGTACCTTGCATAGATATGGTGCTGCCTCCCAAATCTGTACTCAACATCCAACTCAGCAGCCTCCAGCAAAGAATAGTGGTCCCCTGACTACCTTCATTACCAGCAAACTCCAGTGTGCTGGAAGGGACCTCACACACTCATTGGGTCCAGCCCCCTGCACTTGGGCAGGAAAGACTGCTGGGTTTGATAGATATGTGACAAGGTTCTTGGCTGAAAAAAGCACTTGAGATTGATGGTGGCCTGTAGTGTTCTAGCTACCTGTGTTTGGAGGTTCTAGGTCAGGGATGGGCAAAATACACACTGCGAGCTGATTAGCACAGCGTGTCAATTAATTGTATTTGGCCCATGGCTCACCCTACCACCTCCTTTCCCTTCCACACACACACTATACAAGAGTAAGGCTTTATTTTGGGGTATTATGTAATCACATCTATACACATTACTGAAAAAAAAAAAACATTAATCGGGACAACAATTATTTTTTAGAAGTAAAATTAAAATACATTATAGTAGATATTTGATTTTTAGTATATAATATGTTTTTATCTGTAATTTGTTAAAATGAATATCTTCTAAAAGATTGTGTGCATAGCCTTCAACAGCTCACCAAAACTTCTTAAGTGGCCTGTCAGCTGAGATTATTGCCTTAATGTAGGTGAAGAATAGGAACAAAAAGCCTCATGTATAGGCTGGGCTTTTCATGCTCAGCTAAACAGTGGCCACATTTGTCCATCCTGCCAGTCATACAGTTGCTTGTGACTTCTAGTGCATAGTGTGAGGTCTAGTGATTTTTGCATAATCATGATGAGAGTCTCTGCTCATTCTAGAAGACTGAGTCACTCCCTCCCAACTTTATTTCAGTTGCCCAACTAGCGCCTCCTGACTTGTGAAACATTTTTTACAAATGGACAAATAGTGCTTTGTAAGAGCAAACCTTTCTTACAATAGCCATTTCCTCATACAGGCGATTTAAGATTCTAGGTTAGGGTAATCATTAATGATATCCAGAGTTCTGTGTAAGCATCTTCAGTGTCACATGGAGTGAGACAGGAACTCAAGAGGTGGCTAAGGCAATCTGTACCTCTTCACCAACTCTTTATCTAAGTTGGGAGAGCTGTTCAATCACAATTTCTGTTTTTGGTAGCTAACAAGGAAACTATCATTTCAGTCCAGTTCTTCGGGGATAGATCTAGGTATCTCAAAAAATATAACAGCAGGCATGAGTTGACACGCTGATCAGTAAATCCCTGAGGAGCCGGAGAGAGGCGAGCTGTAGGATGAACTTCCATTATCTGTGCTATTCCTGCTGTAGAATAAACACTTAGTCATTCTAATGCACAATTGTTTGCTGTATGCTGCCTCTCTCGTAAGTGGTTTCTTCCATTGTGAGAGGATTGTCTAAAGCCAGGGCAGATGGGTGGTTGTCTAATTTCACTGTGGATATTTCCATTGATGGGGGGTTCTTCACATTTCCTAAGCTGGTTTTTAATTTTCAACGTGTTTTCCTTGTCACTACTGCTCTTTATTATATGCCCAATTTCAGTGATCAATTTAGAATAAGATGCTTCCGTTTCTTTTTGAACATGCCTTGTATGAGAAGAATAGAAGAGGTTAAAATACAGTAGACCCCCATTTTACATGTATTTGACTTACCCATGTCTCGCATTTATGTGAATTAATATTAACACCCAAACAGAAAAATACACCCCAAGATGCGTGTCATTCGCACATATACACAAACGCCTTGTGAGATGTGCAGACTGAGTCAAATGGAGTTACGCACAGCTTGGGTTTCCCAGCAGGAGTCTGGGGGCTCGCTCAGTCTCAGTGTCACCATTGTGGCAGCAGCATTCATTAAGTGTTCAAGATGAGTGCTTCTAGTAGTGATTCTACAAGTGCTTCTGCCTCTACAAGGAAAAGAAAAACTATAACTTTGGAAGAAAAACTTGAAGTTGTAAAGAGCTATGAAAGAGGTGAGAAGACAAAGGAAATTAGGTGTGCTACAGGGCTCAGTGAGTCAACTCTCTGTACAATTAGGGACAATCGGAGAAAATTAAGGAGTCCTGTAAGAGTGCTACATATTTATCTACTGCCCTTGTTTCATTAACAAGGTTGGCTATCATGGAGAAAATGGAATGCATGTTGACAACATGGATTGAGCACCAGAATCAAGAACATGTGCTGTTTTCGACTCAGGTGATTCAAACAAAGGCATGCAGCATTTATAAAGTGTTAAAACATGATGATCCGGAAGCCAAGCCATTTAATGCAAGTGCGAGATGGTTTGATAGATTTAAAGCATGGCATGGATGTCATAATCTCAAACTGATGGGGGAAGCAGCAGCTGCTGACAAAAGTGCTGCAGATAAATTTCCTTCAATCCTACAGGCTGCCATTGAGGAAGGAAGCTATGATCCGAGGCAAGTTTTCAACTTGGATGAAACCAGACTCTTCTGGAAATGGATTCTGAGTCGAACATTTATCTCGGTCAAGGAGAAAACCTCCCCAAGGTTCATGGCCAAGAAGGATCGCAGCACACTGCTGCTTGGAGCGAACGCAGCTGGCGACTTCAAGCTCAAACCGTTTGTGGTTTACCACACTGAAAACCCTCAGGCACATAAAGTTTATGCAAAAGGACATCTGCCTGTTTATTGGAGAGCCAACCAGGAAGGGGTTACTGGATCATTGTTTGAAGGTTAGTTTTCCAGTCTGCTGCATTTGAAATTGAGGGCTTATTGTGATAGGCAAGATCTGCCTTTCAAAATTCTACTGCTTCTTGATAATGCTCCAGGACACCCCACGAGCCTTGGCGACCTCAGTGAGAACATTAAGGTGCTGTTCTTGCCATGGAATACAACATTACGTATCCAGCCCATGGATCAGGCTGTTATTCAAGCTTTCAAGAGCTATTATCTACAGAGGGCCTTCAAGAAACTTATCAATGAGACAGAGTCAAAGGAAAAGACAAATGTCAAAGAATTTTGAAAGAAATTAAACATCAAGAGGGCCATAGACATAATCAGAGACGCCTGGAATAATGTTATGCAGCAGTGCCTTAATGGTGTCTGAAAAAACATCTGGCCTGCTGTTGTGAATGATTCACGAGGCTTTGCTGCTGACAGATTTATCAGTGATGCAAGGCATGAGATTGTTGAAATGGCTGAGAGTGTGAGCTTTGAGCAGGTCGTAGAATCACAGAAACACTGAGTCGGAAGGGACCTAGACAGATCATCTAGTCCGATCCCCTGCCGTGGGCAGGAAGGAGCACTGGGGGTGGCAGGGATCATAAGACCCCAGCCAGGTGCCTATCCAGTCTCCTCTTGAAGACCTCCAGGGAAGGTGAGAGCACCACCTGTCTGGGAAGCCTATTCTAGGCTCTGGCCACCCTTACCATGAAGTAGTTCTTCCTCATATCTAACCTAAACCTATCCTCCCTCACCTTGTGGCCATTGTTCCTGGTGACTCCAAGGAGGGCCCTGGTGAACAGACTTTCCCCGAGTCCCTGCTGGTGGCCCCTGATAAAGTTGTAAGCAGCCACGAGATCCCCCCTCAGTCTCCTCTTGCGGAGACTGAAGAGATTTCAGGTCCCTCAGCCTCTCATAGGGCTGGCCATGGAGGCCCCCAACCATACGCGTGGCCTCCTCTGGACCCTCTCCCGGTTCTCCATGTCCCTCTTGAAGTGCGGCGCCCAGAACTGAATGCAGTACTCCAGTTGCGGCCTGACCAGTGCCGCATAGAGGGGGAGCAAGACCTCTCTGGCCCTGTTAGTGATGCCCCTGTTGATGCATGACAGGGTGTGGTTGGCTCTGCCTGCTTCATCATATTCATCCTGGAGTCAATCCTGACTCCAAGATCCCTCTGTGCTGCTGAGAGTGTCAGCCCCTAACCTATAATCAACCAGGAAAATGTGGCTGAGCTTTTTGATTCCCATAGGGAGGAACTCCCAAACAAGGACTTTCTTGAGCTGGAAGAGCCCATGGAAAAAATAAAAGGCCCTCCCCCCAAGTTCTCATGATGAAAGGCATGGCTGATGCAGTCAAACTTTTGGATGGTTACCTAGCCTCCTTTTGATGAAAACGACCCCAATCATGAAAGAAGTACTAAGGTTGCCTGGCTGATGAAGAATGCAAATGCCTGCTACATGGAGCTTTACAGGGAGAAGCAGCACTGCTCGGTGCAGTCTTCCTTGCAAAAGTTCTTCAGGAAGCGGGACAGCACTACCTTGACTCAAACAACTGACTCTCAGCCCTCCACTTCTGGGGAAGAGCCAGCCACTTCTGGGGGAGAGAGATCACCGCCATCTTTTGATTTGTTCGACCTGGATGAAGATTCATCTCATTGATTGAAGATTGTTGTACAGTATGCCCATTTTGTTGTTTTTGTGTGCATTTCTTAAAATGTAACTGGATAAGTATGTTTACAATATGTTTTTGTAACATAATAAATAAAGTATTAGTTGAAAGTTTTATTTTGGTACCTTTGGTGTATCATAAATGTGAAGTCTAAGGAATGCAACCCCTCACTTTTTCTATTATTTCCTATGGGAAAATTCACCTCAAGTCACGCGAATTTGATTATACATGAGGTTTCTCAGAAACACAATATACACGTAAATCGGGAGTCTACTGTAGCTAAAGCAACATGCTGAATGCCTAACTGTCATGAGATGGTGATTAAGTACATGCGTCACTCCTGTGAAGCAGGACCACTGCCTCCTGCTTCCTTTCTGTTTGCTCTGTTCCACATTCATTTTGAAAACATCCTAAACATTTACCCAGAGGTGTCCTTGATGAAATGGAAGTGTAAGTAAAGCAGCTGAAGATGAGCAGCAGGACCCCTAACCCTTCAATAACTATATTAGATTCTGAAAGTTTTTACCAAAATGCTATTTTAGCTTTATAAAAAAAAGAAAAGGCAAAGATGGAGGAAAGACCACAGCCCTGCTGCCCTTTACAAACTTCAAGGGTATGCAAAAAGTAAGGAAGAAGGTTTTTTCTTGAGGAACTGGAAACTTTACTTAACTGTTCTTGGCCTTAGTCATAGTTGTTTGCATTATCTTTACATTGACATGAAACCTACTGCTGTTTAAGCTCGCACATAACCATAAGAATGAAGCAGTGACAAGAAGATCAAAGTTCTTAGCCCAGACGGAAAAGCTGACATGCCAGACCAGACCTGTAAGTAGGCTGGTTACCATCTGGGAGATCAGAAGACCACAGGAGCCCCTCTGACAACAAAAGCCATTACATGGAAGCCAAAAAGATGATGCTCCTATATTACCAGACTTAATATTAGAGTTTAGGAAGTGGCACTGAATTAATGAATGTTTGAACAAGAATAGTCCATTCTCTGAAGAGAGCATTTATTGAGCACAGCAATTTTCAAGTTCAAGCACATGACAAAGAACAACAGAAAAACCTGGCCTATGCTAAGACACAGCCCAGTAAAACACAGTGATAGCACACACAACTTAGCCCAACTTAAAATGCAAAGTAATAAGCCCAAAAAAGACAACAAATTTTTTTTTTAAGAAACTTTTCATGTTCCCAGCCAAATCAAGTCCAAATCCATGAGTCAGTCCAGAGCCATACATGGGACTACAACCAGCAAACATCCTCCACCCCCACCAGGGGCTTCAGATGTTTCCAACACCTTTTGGTGAGCATCCTATGTACAAGGCCAAGCCTGAAAACCTTGCACAGGTCTTATGTAATCCTGAGGGCAGTGTCTCCTTTCAACCAAGTATTTAGAAAAGTCTTTCTGGGGGATCCACAGGTCATATTAGGTGATGAGGAGAACCCACAGGCCTCATCTTTGCCTGGGTTTTTATAGGTGAATCTGCATTTCCTGCTCCCCCTTGGGTGCCTTGACTGTACCACGCTTTCCACATCCCTCACGTATCACACACCCTTCATGACTCTCATGTATTCAGTGTCTCTGTCTCTTCTCAGGTATTCCCTTTATAGGTTCTGGTTTGAAATGTAAATGTAGTTGTCTGCTTTATGTCACCAGCCTGTTTAAGCAGTCTAGTGACCCTCCCCTTCTACCTCAGGTCTGTCATGTAGCTTCAGCTGACACTTGTGATGACTCTGCCAGGTCTTTGCCAACAGCTGTGGCACTTATTTTGGAAATATTGTATTGCTTGCTATAGGTGCTTGCAATGGCTAGGTCTGGGCTTGGTCCAACATCTGGTGGAGTTTATTGGCTATGATGGGCTTTGGATCAGACCCCAAATATTTATATTAAACTGCCCTTTTGTCCATGTACTGCCTGATCAAAGCCAGGCTGAGGCCACTATAACCTGTGGGTTTTGGAGCAGGTCACAGAGCCAACGTGGCTTGCATATGTGGCTCTTTCATCAACAGAGATGGTGACACTCACGTAGGTGAGCCCTACCTTCCCTTCACAGACACGTCCCCCAGAAGAAAATAAATGTGTTGCATTGTTCCTGTCATATCTGGTATGCTGGGGCCCACCCTGGTTGTGGCCTTTTTGGCATTATTGTAACATAAATATTAACCATAAGGTACAAAATGCAAACCATTTCAGGACGATGTTGAAGCCTAAGTGCTTTGCATGGGATGCCTTGAGGCCAGCAGGGAAGGCGCTCCATAACTACACAGATGATGTTTCTTCAGTCATTCTCCCCTCCGCTTATAGCTTTCCACAGCTGAGCTGTTTTTTTTCTTTTTTTTCCTGTTATCGTATTACCACCTGCAAAGAATACAGCTTAAGCTATGTGCAGCAGCCCTCATTCTAAGGAGGAGGGGAATATTGGTTTTAACATTACACTGGCTTCTTCCAAACTGAGGATTTCAGGTCTTCCTTACCTCAGATTGTCTATGACATTTGCAGCCTCTGCATCATCTTGCCTGTACTCATATCTCAGTTCAGGCCAGAGGAGTGATGACAGTCTTTTATATCGCATGTTATATCTGTTTGATTGGATATAATTTGACTCCTTGGAACATGTCATGTGTTGCTTCTCTTAGTGACGCTTGTCACTTGTAAGGTCTTTGGCAAGTGTGCTGTCCAGAGGAATCTTGTGAGGAAGTTAGAGGCCCGTCTGCAATACAAAGAAACTTCCCTTGCTTTAGTCATCTTTCCATAAGCTGATAAATGAAATCAGCCCTACTTCCCTAATGATATTTCTACATGCCACCTTATGACATGGACATGGGAGCAGACAGGGTGAAAGGGAATTTCTAGGCAGTGCTCGGGGCAGGGACAAAAGCCTCCTGGAGCAGCTGCTACCACTGCAATTCTGCTTACCAGTGATTTGTATAATGAGTAGGATGTGGTTTTTCCTGACAGCAGCTGCATATTAAACAGGGCTGACTCAGCTTGCAGCCTGGGTTGACCACAGCTCTGTGCCAGTCCTCACCTCACTAAAAGTTTCCTTGTAATTATAGACATTAACCTTGCTTTTTACCACCTAGCTGTCCATCTACTGGGGAACTGCAAGAAAATTAGGGTTTACCAGCCACCATGACCAGACAAGAAGCTGATTATACAAAAGCAAAGTGATAGTCCAACAGAAGGAAGAACAGACCTTGCCTCCTGATAAGAAAACTGAAGCCAGCCAACATGTTAATAATCTTGCATGCATAATGAAAGAAGGGAAACTCAGAGTCAAAAACCCCATGAACCTCTCATTTTGGAGACCTTCAGTTATATTTTGTTCAGACTACAATTTCAGTGTGTCTGCTATGCGTTGAATCAATTCTTTGGGCAATTACAAGCTATTACAAACTAGGTGAAAATCCTAGCATGGTTGCAAGTCACTGCTTGGGATGTATCTAGGGATAGAAGAGCAGGGTGTGCACAAAGGTCTTGTTCTAAAAGTATGTTAAAGTAAAAAAAAAAAAAAAAAAAAGACAGAGGAATTTAAGAGAGTTCCTAGCATGCTGTGACTGTCTGCATCCAATCTCATCAGCTTTTTTTCTGAAGGCCACCATTCACTGCACTTTAGCAGTAGCTGTTCCTGGGATCCAACTCTTTGTTCTACAGAAGTCAGTAACGAAACCTCTGTTGATTTCAGTAGGGATAGGATTATGGGGACCTCCTTTCAGAAAGGAATGCAAATTGTACTACAGCAATACAGAGCAAGGACTCTTTCCTGATTGTATATTGTAAACTTTCCTAGTTTAGTCACTTCGTCCATGGACAGTTCAGTTATGCCTTCATGGGGCAAGGAACAGAGTGGATCACCTGGCTGTTATGAGAATTTAAATGCCAGAAGTAAAAAGTCATGGCCTAGGTTTTAAAAAAATGACTCAGGATTTGGGGAAGCCTCTATTTTGGGTTGCTTAACCTGAGACACTTTTCAGGTTGCTCAGAGAAGAGGTGCATAACGTGTTTTGAATATCAGGGTTTTTATGATATTTCAAACAGCAAGCATAAGTTGAGACACCCCAAATCACTAATCACTTTTTTAAATTAGTATTGGTGTTTTTACTTGGTTAGTTAAGGGTTTTTGCTTGTTTTTTGTGGGGTTTCTTTTTTTTTTTTTTTGGTGAGGGGATGGTTTGGTTGCAGAGATATTTTGGTGGAGGGCCTAACAGAAATCCCAAGGATGAAAATTATGTCTCCAGTGTCAGTTGTGTACACCTGTCCCTCTGTAAAAATACAGTGCCATGGCTGTTTATGCATAAAATTCTTGAGTGAACAACAGCCTCGCTTTCCCTTGGGCATTGTTAAATATTTCTGTGGGTGGGTCTACACATGCAATTAATGCACACAAATAAACTCTGGAGCTTATTGCTCCAGAGTTTTTTGCTCCCGTGTGTGCAGTTTGAACGTGTATCTGCATATTGCTCCAGAGTTTATTCATGTGCAGCACATGGAGCCCAGTAGGAGCAGCCCAAGCTGGCAGGGGACCCTGGGGGTCAAAGTGCCAGCTCATGACTGCTCTGACCAGGTTCCACATACAGCAGAGGGGCTGACCGAGGCATGAGGATGCTTCAATATAGGGGTTGCCTGCTGGCTAGCCCCACCCTGAAGTACCCTGTGCCCCAGCCAGCCAGGGCAACATCCACATGTGTGCTGCTGCACATAAACCCTCTGCAGCAGGGTAGTACTTGTAAAATGTAAGTACTACCCTGCTGTGGAGTTTATTAGTTTCATGCACCCTAATAGGGGTGCACATGTAGATACCAAGAGATTTACTGTGCAGTTAATTAGTCATCTGCACAGTAATGTAGATGTGCCGTGTGATGCTGCAAAAAAGAGTTTGGCCAACAGAGAATCAGAAACCAGCCTGAACTGCTGCCTCCTCTACAGTAAATTTGAGGAAAATCCCTCCAGCTCTCTTTTCTTCCACACCCAGAAAATAACCAAACCACTGAGTATATGTAATTGTCACATTTTGTCTCATGAAATGGGTTAAGAAAGAGAACCGTACCAGGGAGTTCTCTGGCAGTTCCTATAAGAAACACTTCCTGCTACAGAGAACTTGTCTCATGGCTTTATAATTGTGATGTATAACCTAAGCTGTGGTTCTCAACTTTTTTGGACTCAAGGCACCCCCCAGAAAATGCCAACTCGTAGTTTTCATTATTTTTTGACTATGGAAACTCAGAACGCAAGAAAGATCACAACAGGTCAGAATATATTTAACTCTACAGATTCCTATAGTATTTACCGGAATCCAAATTAATTTGAATTTAAAACATCCCCCCAGTAGTTAGATTTTATTCATGGAAAGTGATGAATTGTTTATCATTTTCCATGTACAGAATCTAAATACTGGGGATCAACTTAAACTCATCCCTCCCCCCAGCACTGCAGTGGGAGACAAGCTGCCAGATGTCCACCCCTTGTCCCCACTGCCTGCTGCCCTTGCCCCTTCCCCACTGTACTTGTGCCTGCCCTCTTGTCACTTTTTCCCCCCTGCCCCTTGCCTCCACAATGCTGCCACCCCTGCTGCTTGGCCCCTGCCTCCCTACTGCCAGCTGCCCCATCTCTTGCCCCTACTGTGCCTGTCCCTGCCTCCTGCTCCCTATCTTTGGTACCTGCCCCCAACTGGCCACTTGCCCCACTCTTTGCTGCTTACCTGCTGCAGTGGCTCTGGCTCCAGGGCAGTCAGTGGCAATGGCCCTGGACCTGGCTCAGCCCAGCCAGGCAGAAGTAATGGTGGCAGCTCCAAACCCAGCTGGGTCAGGGCCAGAGCTGAAGGTAAGTGCTGAGGGAGGTGGCAAGTGGCCAGGGCGGGATAGATGGCTGGACAGGCAAGCTGCATGCTGTGTCTCCCTTGCATGCCCCTACTCCCATCATGTGCCCCCCTTCCCTCCCACTGCATGATTTCCCCTGGACTCTCCCTGCTGTTTACCTCCACCCCTGCCACACAAGCCACCCTGGCTCAGGGCAGACAGCTGCTGAGGCAGTGGTTTGCCCTAACCTGGCTACAGAGCCAGGGCTACAGCAGCCACCTGCCCCAGCCTGGTGCCTAAATTGAAGATTAGGCTTTTTTCTCCATGGGCCACATCCACATAAGTACGGATATTTCTTTCCCTGGGTACAAGTAGCAGCAGCACACCTTGTGCCACTGTAAGCTGGGCATGGGGAATGCCCATGCCACATGCCCTCTGGCTCACAGCAGGTTTCCCTGGGTGGGGTAGGGAAGGATGAGGCCAGCAACTGTGCTGACCCCAGCAGTCTTACCTGGGGTTCTGGGGGCCTTGGAGCTGCAGCTGTGGTGCTCTTGCCGCTGGGAGCCTGGCCAGCAGCCGGAGTGTTAATTAGTCAACTGCACAATAATGTAGATGTGCCCTGTATGATGCTGCAAAAACCAGTCTAGCCCACAGAGGATCAGAAACTAGCCTGAATTGCTGCCTCCTCTACAGTAAATTTGAGGAAAATCCCTCCAGCTCTCTTTTCTTCTACACTTGGAAAATAACCAGACCACTGAGTATATGTAATTGCCTCATTTTGTCTCACGAAATGAGTTCAGGTGGCGAGAACAAGACAGCTTAAAATAAATTTGTTCAAGGTCACTTCGAGTGCATTTAGTGGCTGTACACCAGTTAGATCCGGTTTAGGACAAAGCATAGCTGAAATAAGCATAGCTGAAATAAGTGATTCAAAATAGGCATTTCTACCTACCGACAAGCAGGGTACCCTTTATTATTATATCAAACAGTTCATATTAATTAGGAAATAACCTATGAGTTAGATTTCTGTATTCGTTAAGCTTATTTAGCAAGATTTTTTAAGTTGGTTCAGGTAAATTGAGTATATAAATCCAAGTTCACTTTAGAATTTTGCTCTTCATCCTTGAACTCTGGTTCTTGCTGAAGTCCCCATCTGCAGGAAATTATTGCTTCTTTAAAACTTAGTCTTTGAAACCTGGGTAAGAAGTCCCTTTTTTTTAAAAGGTTGGCCACCGGTTGGAGGCTTTAGGACTTAGTGAATTTGATTTCTATCAAACATAGATTCATAGATTGTAAGGCCAGAAGGGACCTCAGAAGAGCATCAAGTCCAGCCCCCTGCACCAAGCAGGAAAGACAACTGGAGTCAGGTGACCCCAGCAAGGTCCAGTCTCCTCTTAAAGATTTCTAGGATAGGTGATTGTACCACCTCTGGAGGAAGCTTATTCCAGTCTGGACACCCTGACTGTGAAGTTTTTCCTAATGTTGAGCCTGAATCAATCTTCTAGGAGTTTATGGCCATTACTCATGGTTTTCCCCTCAGGTGCCCTGGTGAACAGTTGTTCACCAAGCCCTTGGTGTAGTCTCTTGATATAGGACTAAGCTGCTACCAAGTCCCCTCTCAGCCTTCTCTTTTTCAGGCTGGAGTCCTAGGTCCCTCAGCCTTTCCTCATTTGGCTTGCCATGCAAATCTCTGATCATACAGGTGGCCCTTCTCTGGACTCTCTCAAGCTTTACCACATCCTTGTTAAAGTGCGTTGCTCAGAACTGGATGCAGTACTTCAGCTGCAGTCTCACCCGTGCTGAGTAGAGCAGAAGAATCACCTCCTTGGTTTTGCTGGTGATGCATCAATTGATGCATGCCAGAGTATTGTTTGCCCTGCTGGCTACAGCGCACACTGCTGGCTCATATTCATACTGTGGTCTATTATTACCCCCAGGTCCCTTTCTTTTGTGGTGCGGGTCAGTTGTTCATTCCCAGATGGAGCACTTTGCATTTCTCAACCTTGAACTTCATCTGGTTCCGACCTGCCCAACTTGCTAGCCTGTGTCTAGGTCCACCTGTATCTGTAGCCTATCTTCAAGCATGACCATGCTTCCCCATAACTTGGTGTCATCGTAAACTGGGCCAGCGAGCTGTTTACTCCCACATCCAAATCATTGATAAAGATGTTGAAAAGTACTGACCCCTGTGGGACTGCCAGTACTGCTGGCCCTTCTCACCAGGACAACGCAGATCTGTTCACTTTCTGGGCCCTACCCCGCAACCAGCGTCATACCCACCTAAGTGTCTCACAGTTATGCCCACAATCCACCAGGTTTGTCAGGAGAACATTGTGGGGTACCAGATCAAAGGCTTTTTGGAAGTCAAGGTACACAGTGATAACCTCCTCTCTCTTATTCAGGTGGCAAGTTATCTGATTGTAAAAAGAGATGAGGTTGGTAAGGCAAGACATGCCCACAACAAAGCCATGCTTGTTGTCTGACAGAATCTTACCTTCTGCAAGCCAATCCCACATAGACTCTTCAGTGAATTTTTCCAGGATTTTCCCTGGAATAGAAGTTCAGCTAACTGGCCTATAGTTACCCAGGTTTTCTCTACTTCCAAAGTAGTAATTCAGGAGTTCACTTTTCTCCTGAGTGCCAGTAATCAGCTGTCCTGAGTTGTTGAGCAATGGCCCTACACTCTGATTTGTTTTCCTCCTGTTCCCTATGTGCCTAAAGAAGGACTTCTTGTTGTCCTTGATTCCCATTGCTAATTTAAGTTCAGTCACTACCTTAGCCTTTCTCATTTGTTCCCTATAAGTATGTGCCATTGTTGTATAGTTCTCCAAGCTTCCATTGCTTGCACACCTCTTTATTCTTTCTTAGGAGGACTGAGATTCCCCTATTTTGACAAGAGGGCTTCCTAGCCCTGCTGGTACCTTTCCATCACATGGGGATGGACTTCCTTTGTGCTTCAGAGATCATGTCCTTAAGAAACGACCACTCTTCATGCACTCCTTTCATCTTCAGTCCCTGGTCCCACAGTGGTACCCCTACTACTAGACATGAAGAAGTCTCCAATTTGTTTAGGTAGGCATTTTATTTATAATCATTTGCTTGATATGCTTCATCTGTACTGTTTGGTCATTTATATGTTTTCTGTATTTCATTGTTAAACTTGCTATTCAAATTTAATTACATTTATTTTTTGAGTACTTAATTTTAGTGAGACAGGCTCCTCAAACTTACCTTGGTTTGCAGAACACCTTGTGGGAGGGTGGGAGTCAATATATTAGAGCTATTTTTCTTCATTCAGTGGAACTGATATTTAGATGGAAGGGTATTTATTCTTTAGGCTGGTGTGTAGCTATCAACTCCATAGATAAGCTTCTTTCCAAAGAATATGCCTTCTACCCATGGGGTGGCCGCATTTAGAAACAAACAATCCCTACCACCCATAGGTTTAATGATACATTATCTGTAACAGCTGATCTGCAATGCTGTTGCATTGACTGTTAAGATACAATCATAATGATAAACTATAATTACAGCAATAAATATACATAGACTGGAAGACTGCTTGGCTCAACAGCTAAGTAATGAAATATTGGGGCCCATGTCCTATTCCACTTTAGACAGGTATGTAGCATTTCTGCAGCTAACTTTAATTGTGCAAGCACAATTTTGAGCCATTTGTGCAGATACTTAAGTCCTACTCCCCGCTGTGCATGCTCAGGATGCCTTTCAACCCTCACATTCTCAAGTGGCCCTGTTCCAACGGGGTAGATGTGTAAATTCTCAGCAAGTTTCAGAAATAGCATACTTAGTGGGTGATGCTGCTGGAAAAAGAGAACCTTTCTATCTTTTAACTCAGTAGGGGGGGGCCAACCTTTTTTCACAGGTGCACCACAAATTAGCCAAACATCCTCCTCAAGTGTTACTCTGATCCCTTCTCCCTACTTGATCTGTTGTTCTGCTTGCTGCTCCCTGCCGTATCTGCCACCATGCTGCCTGTCCCCTCCCCAGTCTCTATGTCATATACAGGGTTTGTCTGTACCATTTGTGGCACCTACAGTGCAGGTTGGTCACTGCATTAGCCCAATAACCTGCCATTTAGGCCACTTGCCAAGAGAATGGAGACCCAGGTTCTAGGCCTGCTCACCCTCACTGAAGATTTGCATCTGTGTCTCCTGCTTTCCAGCAAGTTGCTCTAACCATCAGATCATGGGTTAGTTAGACACTGCCAAGTGTATTCTCCAGCCCTCTTGTTGAAGTTGGCAGACAAGGCAGCCAAGAGGGAAAATACCCAGGAAAAGAGCAAGTTAAAGCAGTGGTCTCAACCTTTTTAGACTCATGGCACTTCTCAGAAAATGCTAGCTCTTAGTTTTCACTTGTTTCTTGACTACAGAAAAATAGTAGATCGATTTTTCTTTTGCAAAGACCACAAAAGGACAGAATGCTTTTAACACTATGGTTTCCTATTTGAAATCTCTGGATTTACGATGTGAATCAAGTTTGCATGGTGAACAGTGGTAACATTGTGTGGCACTCTGTGGCACTCCTGAAAGGATCTCAAGTCACCTCAGGATGCCGTGGCACCCTGGTTGAAAATCACTGAGTTAGAGGGAGTGTAACTTAGTGAGATGAACTCTTTTAACCTATCTTTAATGGCATTTCTATATGTGCTTGTAATAACAATTGGAAAGACAGCAGTGGAATAGCTTCTGCCCTGCTGAGGGAAAGGAACAGGGACCAAGGCCAGTATCCAGGACCCCCTCCCTTCCAGGGCACTGCCCTTATCACTGAACCACACTGTCTAGCTTGCTTTCCTCCCATATCCTATTGCTTGCCTGTCCACAGGGCCAATTTCAAGAGGAGAACTAGAGGATAGGTTGGACAATGTCTCTGGTGAGGGAGGCCTAGGACCATGGACCTCATTCCCTGAGGAAGTGCTCTAGCTACTGGGTTTTTGGATTGAAATGTGGGAAAGGTCCTTCTCAATCTTTTTTTGTGACTTACACCTCTTCCAAAGGAAGGAGTAAAGTTTAAAATGCACACCAGTGATTCAAAATGCCACTTAAGCTACGTCCACACGAGCAGGAGTGTGCATTTGCAGCAGCACAAATAGTGGCACAAATTTGTGCCACTAGTTTGTGCCATAGTGCACACCCCTGCCTATGCACTTTGCAGTGACACACATTGGCTGGCAGGCAGCCCCCACACAGAGGCACCCTGTGCCCCAGCCAGCTGTTGAGTGGCATGTGGAGATGGGGAAGCCGGCAGCTCTGGGCTGCCTTTTCCCATCTTTGTGGGCTCGAGACCCACACTAGGACACAGTGTGTGTCAAGACAGGGGAGAAGGCAACCCAGGGCTGCCTGCTCCACTTCTACATGCCTCAATGTGGGGGCTCTGCTGCAGACCTTCTCACACTGAGGCACTGTCCCAGCCAGCTGTGGAGCAGTTGGCTGAGGTGCAGTGTTCTTCAAGACGGGAGCAGGCAGTCCTGGGCTCGCTGCTCCCCCATCTCCACGTTTGTCCTGCACATACTATTCTGACATTTTCTTGTTTGGTTGTGGTGGGGGTTAGCAATTTTTGCCCCAGCACTGCATATTAGCAGCACTGCACAGTTTAATGCGCAAACTTCTTTGTGGCATCACAAATGTACCTGCACATCTAGATCTGGCTTTATAGGCTAACTCAAGTGCATAAATGCTTTTTCCCCATCCTAAGGTGGAGTTGGATTTTGACCTTTGTGTTTTACAGAGCTGCTGTGTCATCCTGTTTGGATCTTCTGCAGGGTAGTAATGAATATCTGTTTCCAGCTGTGGGTCATTCAGTGATCTGTGCAAAATGTGGAGGTCTCTGTTAATTTCCTGATAGATGTACATGGGAGAAGTAGGCATAAGTTTAAACCTACTGTTTATTCTTCAAAGAAATTCTCAAAACAAAAGCCTATATTTTAAAAGCTGTTTTTTATTGTTAACATTTGTCCTTTTCAGTTAAAGTTAGGTTGCCTTTTAATGAAACTGTAAACGATAACAATGTGTTGTAGAAGGAGTTAGTAATAGGAAAAAGTTGATAAGTTTTATCTTGGTGTAGGTGGGAAAGCAGGCATGGGGGTTGTTGACTTTAGCTGTTTTCTTCTCTATCTTTCCAGCATTTGAGGAAAACATTACTTAAACGGACAGAGTGAGCTTAATTTGCACTAAACAATGTTTTTTGGGGGTGGGGGAGGGGGATTTTTCTTGTGTTTAAATAACTGTGGCAGTATGAAGATTAAAAATATATTAAAAAAAAAATGAACTTTTTACAGAGGATAATGACATGATACCACAGCAACTGCAGTGTATAGTCAGCTAAGAAAAAACACTTAAAATCTGATTAAATGCAATGCTTGCAACTTTGGCAACTCTACAGGTAAATTTAAAAAACATGGAACATCATCTAGCACTAAATGTCACTGTAAGTTAATAAGAAGCTTTCAAATGCGGAATGTTGAGGTCAACATGGAAATTATACTAATTTGATGAATTTGCTACCCTGAAGCTATATAAAGTCAAGGAAACACCACTATCGTATGATTAATGTGATGGTTATAGAAGACCACATCTCTAATCAATTATGGAATAAAATCTTTTTTTTTTTCCTTGAGAACTCCAAATTGAAAAAAATAAGTGGTATATGTGAAAAATGTACATATGTAGTAATCTATGCTGGGTGTTTAGTATCAAATCTCCATGCAAAAATGTCTTGAGAGACAAGTTAATGTTACCGAGCTAATTTAAAAAATATATATTTTTATTTCCAAAATATTTTTCTTTGCAGTCTTTATGATACAGTCTTTAGTTGTACAGAAAATTAAAAACCTTTTTACATGAGATTTTGGCTGGTTTTGGTGTCTCTGTGTTGGGGGGCATTTTGGGGAATCTGTAGTGAAAAGTTAGCTGATAGTCCCATTCCCTTTTAAACACAATTCCCTTGTAACTTCCTCGCAATAATAATATTTTGTTTTGCAAATGAAGATTCCAGCAACTAGAAACCCTATTTGTCCAGCTGTGTAAACCTGGATTTCCCCTAATGTGGAAAGCTGGCATGTTGAATAAATGGCTAAAGAAATTGCATAATATGCTTCTCTAAAAAAAAAATCTACACATGAGATCAGCATGGGGTACAGCTTTCATCAGGATCCCATTTATAGGAAACACAATTCCCTAGATGTTTTTCATAAATGACTTTCAAATGGATATCAAGATTAGTTTCAAGTTTCCACAGTCACATGACTGAAGTGCGAGCCAAGTTGGGGTTTACTTTTCTGTTTACTTGGTGTCTGTGAACTGAACTGCCTTGGTTGTTATTGAGCAGATTGAATTTATTTTTTCAACTGGAACTACAAAACTTTGCAAAACTTCGGGCTTTTTCTGTAACACTGTCTCTGTATGTCATAAGCACAATGTTTGAGGACAGTGTAGGTTTCTACCCCTGACTAGATGTATTGCTCCAATCTCAGACTTTATACATTATTTGAGCCAGCTTGTGGATTAGAAAACTATTTTAGAGACAGAAAAAAAAATCATAACTGAAAGGAGAATTGAAGTAGCTGTGGGTGTGTGTGTCACATTTCATAAAGAAGTGGTTTTGATGGGGATAACTTTATCAGAACCAGAATGAATCCAGCCTCAGCTCTTGCTCGGCAAGCTTCCCCAGACTTGCCACGTTCTGAGAGACAGTAACCCCTTTGCAGCCCTGTTATCTAAGAAAGCATGACCCCGAACAGGGGGTGAAGTGCATCTTTTGTAACATTCATTTGTCCTCTTGTTCTGTTAGCAATCTGAGATATCTAACATTTATGTATAGCTTGCAATTATTCACTGAATATTCTTAACAATGTCTTACCTTCAAAATGGGCCCGTATTGTATTCTGGCATGGGTCCCCGAGCTGCAGTGAGTTCTGCTCAGCCACTTGGATCCATCCCAGTGGAACTGCAGGAGTTGGGCCATACTGAGTTTTGGACCTGTGCCATATGTGAAATACTACATTGCTCTCTGCTACGTTGGATAAGCCTACACTTTAGATCCAGTTTTCATGTTTATAAGTTCAACATTCAAATTCTGTTAGTATTCTCCAATATTTAATTACAGTTCACTCCTTCAGTCAACTTTCCTGCCCCCAAATTCTTTACAGCCATATTTGAAAAGACTAAGCACAAAATAAAATTAAAAAGGCACAATCAAATTGAATTGAATCACATTACAAAATTGACTTAATATACATGGACACTTTTTAACAGTATTTTCCTAAGCCCTGGCTTATGCATTCACGATATAGCTGTTTGCACACTTTTTGCTGTCTTAACTTGCTTAATTTTGTTCTGAGCCAAAAGGGTGGGGCTCCCTTTTTACGTAACCTTACATTCCAGGATCCCAAACCTGTACACAAGTACTTTGTGCATGTCCTTTTACAGCAGTGACATAACTGGGAAGGGCAGGGAGGCCCTGGCTTGGGGAATAGAAGTAATGGCCCCTGGCACTGACTTGTGGGTGGGGGGAACAGTTACTGCCAGGAGCTATGAGTTCCAGATCGTGATCCCAGTAGCGAACAGAAGTTGTTGGTTCTCCTTTGCCCCAGACACCCTATTTCATCCCTATGCTGTTTTGCTAGTTTTCCTTACTTCTTGAAGAGACAAGCAGCCTGAGGTGTTTATAGAAAGGCAACAGCAACTTTGTACCGGATACCAGTAAATCTTGATCTTGCTTAGTCTTAGGACATCATAACACTTTGCATTCTCAAGCACAAATTATCAGAGGACTTCAAAGTGTTTAGCACACACAAAATCCCTCCAGCCCTGATTTGAGGAATGTAAGTATTATTGTCCCTAAAACTCCTGATACCCTGGCCTGTGATCTAACCACTGAATTACACTCCCTCCTGTGCATAATGGCTGAACTGTATATAACATGGGAGCTGGTTCCATTTTTTTCCATGGGCTCTTGTCCAAAGGTAAACAGGGACTGCCTTCAACAATCTGGAGCATGCGTAGGCAGATAATACATTTATTTCTGCCCACGGGCAGTATGAAGAATTATTCTATCTCAGGGCAACAATTCAGTCAACAGTAATAGCAACAGCAGCAGCTCAGAG
The DNA here is from genome assembly GCF_001723895.1 of Crocodylus porosus. Classification (NCBI taxonomy): domain Eukaryota; kingdom Metazoa; phylum Chordata; order Crocodylia; family Crocodylidae; genus Crocodylus; species Crocodylus porosus. The sequence continues at coordinate 858,955 of NW_017728937.1, read as the reverse complement.
CCTATATGGATACAAATCTAGGGTGCACTGGCTTCACATTAGCAGGGTTGCTGCGTTATTGTGAGGTTTTTATAAGTAAAGGGGTTGTTACTGATTGCCTAGAAGGAGTAAGTTTGGACTGTAGTGTTCTTTTCTTTGAGCACTGACTAAAGCCCAACAAAACCATGCCAAGAATGAAAAAAAAATATATGGAAACTGTAATTGTGAGCAGTTTCATGTATATAACTATGAACAGTAATCAACTGGAAGAGAAAATAATTAAACCCCTGGAAACAATAGTCTTGGACAGTGGTTTTCAACCATTTTTCATCAGCTTTGCTTTCATTTCATTTGCCTAAACTATTTTGAATGGAGGTACAGATCCCTTTGGAGATTTTGAACGGAGGTGCAGACCCCTTAGAATTGTCAGTGTGGGTATTCGCTTACTTTTGATTGATCATAGTCATCTTTCGCAGACCCCTTAGATATAGTCTGCGGACTGCCAGGTGTCCATGGACCACAGGTTGAAAACCCCTGGTCCAGGAAATTATTGTACAAAGCACCATCAAGACTTCAGGAAATGTTTATGAAGCATGGATACACAGGAAATATGAAATACAGATCAGGTGGTTTATAGCAGGACTGTACTTTTATAGCCAGAAGTTTTAAGGAAAAGAAGGTGAAGTTAATGTGACACAGACCACCATTTCTAAAACAAAACTGGGCAAACCCAAATGAAAAATACAATCCTACACAAGCATGGGAGAATAATTCTAAAGGCATAGCCAAAAGAAGAATCTTAAGTACTTCAAGCTGAACTTCTACTGAAACGATGAACATGAAATTGTCACACATGATGAATTCTGGATAAAGGACACTATTGTAAAACCAGACACTAATGTTGGAAATGTGCAGCATACTCCACTATGGTCACATGGATATAAAGCATAAGGGCAAGGCCTGAAATGTCTGGTTCTAGGTAGGCATGAACACTATAATAGAAAGTAAAATATATGAGTGTGCAACTTACAACCTGCATAAGCAGAGTTCGAAAGAGCCAATTTATTTATTTAGCTAATGCAAATCTGGGTATCCAAGCAATAGCCTTCGCTAAAAGAGCTGATGAAACTACATGGAATCAGAACGCGTGGTAGAGGTGATATCTTTTAAAAAATATTTAATTGCAAGCTTTCGGCAATTAAGGATTTTTTTTTTTTTTGCAAAAATCTGGTTGGTCTAATAAAAGGTATCACCTTTACCACGAGTTCTGATTCCTTTTGCCTCCAGACCCATATGGTTACAACCTGGATACCTGATAAATGAAACTGCATGACACTCCTTAGCCCAAGGACTATTTGAATCAAATGTAAAGATTCCCTTTCATTAGTGAACTACAATTCAATTGTTTTTAAACAGAGGTGTTGCACAATACTTCAAGTAACAAGGCAAGAATGTGTTGTAAACACTAAGAGGTGCCAAAAAGTAAATAAAATGACTCACAGTTTACCAGTGATTGAGATGGCATTTCTTGCCTACACAAGGGGCTAGCAGAAATCAGTTCAAATAGCACAGAACTTGATTAAGAATGAAATCTTTGCAGGCTGAGTATTGTTAGAATATACTACAACACAATTTGAAATGATCTGTCACAGTCACCAATGTTCAGGCTTATCAGGGACAGAGAAACAATAACCAGCATCCAGCAAGCTTCTTGAGTCAAGCATAATAAGTCGGAAGTAATTGCAAAAAGGAGCAATATACCAGAAAACTAGAACATGAAGAATACTAAGAAAAGAATGGCAAAGAGCCATCTTATTTATAAGTTGGGGGAATGTAAGGTGTGTGGGGAAGCATGGCCAGCAACTGCCAAAGCAACTGATCATGTTATTATCTCCTACCTACGTCTCATGGTCAGTCCTAGAGGAGGGTCTGAAGACAAATACATACCACCGAAGTTTACAATCACTGACAATACCAAATAAGCAAAGCTGTCAACTCTTGTCCTTTTGTCTGGATTCCTGTGATATTTGGTGTATTTCTTGAAGTCCTAGCTTCTAAAATCACAGGTTTATGTGGTGACCTCAGCTTTCAATTGAAAGAGGAAGCTCCTAGCCTTCATGGTTAGGTTTGTGACCCAAGTGCATGCAAACAGCTCAGTAACCAGGCAACAATTCAAAGAACACAATGTTTATTTATCAAAAAGAAAAGAAAATCATGGTTTTTGAATTCTTGGGGTTTAGTAGTCCTGAATGAGACAAAATATTCATCTTCACAAAGGGTGCAAATTTTCTACCTTTTTATCTAAGTTTTCATCCTTGACTTCCTATGTTATTTTTAAATGGCCATGTTAATTTTTTATTCTTATTTTAACTTCATTCATGCTTTTATTTGCATTCAATTTCAATTAAAAGGGTATGTACTCCATTAGCTGTGGAGACAATGGATGCTGATACCTCTCATGTATATAACCCTAATGCAGATCAGTGATTAAAGCCAGGAATATGTTCTGTTTCTTACTAGGCTTCTTTAGTGTCATGTCTTCCTACATCATTGCCCTGCTACAACTTGCTGTTCACTTCTTCAAGTAGTCATAAAATGAAATTCTAGGCCCTAATGCTAATCCTAGTAACAACTTGGATGAGTTGCAGTATCTTAAAATTACATTTGTTCCTGCTGTTTGTAAGACTTACCAGGAACTTTGCCCTTTACATGATGGTTACTCATTTTCCTGTAAATAGCACCCAGGTCAATAGGTTTTTCACACTGTTCTTTTCCAGTTTAAAATAGTTCACTCTAGTTGTGTGATCTCCATGAAATCTCTGCCTATTGTGATATCAAACCTGAATAGGCGATCATTGTTACCCAATAATGTAACATTCATTTCCTTTGTAAGTCCTCTCATCTTCAAAACAAGCTGCTTGAAAAATGACTGATAAGTGGGTTGTGATTATGAAGAAACTTTTTTTTCTAGAATACCTTGTTAGGTAGTTGGGTTGTTTAATATTGGAGTAATTAAAGCCACTTAGTTTTAATTCTCCTTGAACAACAGTAACACTAACTTAATTTCTTTCAGGTCCTTTAGGCAAAATTGTGTTGTTTACTACTCTGGGACTAATGATATCATGGGAGTGGTAAAGAGGTAAATAAGGGCTGCATTTGCCTATATTTTACCATCTGGAAGTTTTGGGTCATTCTGGCTTTTTGGATTGTTTTTTACGCAAGGAAATTCAGTTGTGAAACCTCACTTGCGATACCAATGCCCCTCTGCTTCACAGAAGGAAACCATATCTGAGCACTGACAGACCCCATTTCAGGATAAAGCACTACCATGTTTCCTTATTTCTATTTGTAGCCAGCCCTCCATAAAGCCAGGGAGAGCCACAGAAGCCACAATGGCAAGCAACTCTTTACTCAAAGCGTTTGCAGAGCTCTGTGTGATCTTCCGCAGGGGAGACACTGCAGAATGGCTTGTCCCAGAGTGCCACAGGCATGGATGCGCCCTCTGCCACAACATGCTGCCATGAAAGTGAAAAGTCTCGGTGAGGTGGTTACGATCCTGTCATAAATTGTGCACGTGTAGCTGCTCTTTTTAGTGGACTAATTAAGAACAACTCCACTCTGGTTTCCTAGGCCCTACATCACATTGAAAGCTGAATGGAGACCCCCAAAGGCTCAGGGGCAGTGGGTTTGGTACAGGAGGAGACCTGCCTTGGCGTGTCCACAGCCAGGGTGATCATGCTGGGGGTGGGGGGGTTACACGCACCAGTAGCATGATTGTGTATGTGTATGTGCATGTGTGTGCGGGTACAAACGGCATGGGACAGTAGCATGGTTGTGTGTGTATTACAAGGGACCCTGGCCAGCAGCATAGTTGTGTATGTGCATGTGTGTGGGGTACACGTGGCACGGGACAGTGGCATGGTTGTGTTTGTATTTATGGGTGTGGGGTATAAGGGACTTGGGCCCTCAGCATACTTATGCATGTGTGTATGTGCATTGCAAGGGACCCTGGCCGGTGGCATGGATGTGTATGTAGATGTGTGCGTGGGGTACAAGGGACCCAGGCCAGCAACATGGTTGTGCACATGTGCATGTGGGTGTTACAAGGGACTCCCACCAGTGGCATGGTTTTGTATGTGTATGTGTATGTGTGTGTGGGGGGTAAAATGGACATGAGCCAGTGGCATGGTGTTGTGTGTGTGCGTGTGTGGCAGAGGGGCGTATAAGGGACCCAGCCCAGCTACATGATTGTGCATGTGCGTTGCAAAGGACCGTGACCAGCTGCATGGTTGTGCGCATGTGCAAGTGTGTGACGTACAACGAACCTGGGCCTACTGCACGGTTGTGCACATGGTTGTGTTTGTGCAGCAGCCTGGGTGTGGGCGTGCGCGCCTGGCGGAGGGAGGGGCAGCGCCGCCCCGCCCCGCCCCGCCCCTCAGGGGGAACCGCCGCCTCGCGCCCGGGCAGGGAGGGGCGGGGCAAACAGCAGCGCGCGGCCGCCTGCTGAGTCACACCGTGACAGCCCACCTCGACTTAACAGGCAACACACTACCCTCACACCCCGCGCCGGGGTAGAGGGCGCGGCCACTGACGTAACCCACGCGCCGAGGCCCCACCCACGTTGTGACGCACCGCGGCCTATAAAAGCGGCTGCCGCAGGGGGCTGCGCTCAGAAGGCATAGCCAGTTTGCGCCGTTTGTAGCTCAATCCAGGGCAGCATCGCGCCAGCCCAGCGGGGGCGGTTCCTGCTTCAACAGTGTTTGGACGGAACCAGCCGCCGCTTCTGCCCGCTCCGACCCTCCTCGCCGTAGCCGCAGCCCCGCCACTGCCATCGCCATGGCCACATCACCCTCTCAGGTGCGGCAGAACTACCACCAGGACTGCGAGGCAGCCGTCAACCGGCAGATCAACCTGGAGCTCTACGCCTCCTACGTGTACCTCAGCATGGTGAGCGCCCATCCTCGCCCTCGGGCTGTATCAAACCCCTCCGCGAGGGGGGGGGCATACCATCTCAGTACCGCGGCTGCGACGGCACATACTACTTCAGTGCTGGTGGGGGGGAGGACCAAGTCGGAGGCTGGGGTGGGGCGGGGGTTGTACCAAGTCGGTGCCCGGAGGGGGGGCGGGAATGGTGGCGCAGTTGGTGCTGCCCGGCATGCGGGGCCTTGCAGGGGCTGTTATCGCGAGGCCCAGCTGCACCTGGCACCTGATAGCGGGCGGCGCCGCCCACCTCCCTCGTCCCTGGGGCAGCCCGCAGCTGTGCCTGTTGTGGCTGCTGCTGGGTACTGGGGGCACAGCCCTGCTTCTCCCCGGGTGGTGGGTCCCTTGCACTTAGTGCAGCACTTCCCCTGGGGCTGGTGGGCACCAACTGCAGTGTTCCAGCTGGGCTCTGGCTTATGGGTAACAAGGCCTGGGCGGTGCTTGGAGTCCTGGTGTGGAAGAGCAGGGGTGCATCCTTGTGCCAGCTGCAGGTATCAGGGCTTGTTCAGAGCAGGATTCTCTGCTATGGCCCCTCCCCTAAGCTCCTGACTTACCAAGCATGTTCCCTGTGGTGCAGCCATGCGTAGTGCCTTGGTTGGCAGACATCTTCTCTCACAGCATGTGTGGGGGCGTGCCTTGTATTTAGCCTTCTAAAGCTAGACTCAACAAAGCAACACTGGCCCCAGAACTGTCAAAATCACCTGCTTCACCAGTGTTTGGAGTAGCATTGCTCTCTGGACTAGACAACTAGTCTGATCATTGATGTTGTGTGGGTGGGTAAGATGGGAAGCATGAACTGTCTCCCTGCTGCAGTTGGTCTTCCAGTGTCTTATTGGGAGAGGCTGAGGCACCCTTGGCTTGTTTAGTCTGGAGAAGACTGAGAGGGGATTGAGTAGCCTCAGACTACTTGCAGGGAGGTTGAAGCTAAACCAGTAGTTCTCAACTTCCCCTCCCCCCCCAAATTTGTGACCCCCTAAAAAAAAAAATGCAATGGTGGTACAGGCCCCTTTTGAACTGTAAGTGTGGGTATTTGTATGCTTTTGATTGATCATAATCATTTTTTGCAGCTCCCTTAGACAAGTTTGCAAACCCCCAGGTGTCCATGGATCATGGAGCTGAAAACCACTGAGCTAGACTGTTCCCAGTGGAGACTGTTGCTCCCTGTTCCATGATCTGCCACAAGTTGCATCAAGGGAAGTTTAGGTTAGATATTAGGAAAAGCTTTCTCACCAGGAGGGCAGTAAAGCACTACAACAGGCTACCCAGAGAGGTTGTGGACTCTCCATCCTTGGAGACTTTTAAAACCCGGCTAGACAAAGCCTTGGCTGGGATGATCTAGTTGAGGATGGTCCTGCTTTGAGAAGGGGTTGGACTAGATGTGACCTTCTGTGGTCCCATCCAATCCTAGTTTTCTATGATTCTATAATTTGTGAAGTGTTGCTCAGGTGAAGAATACCCTTTTCAATCTTGGAAATCTAAGCTATGATTATGTCTAGACTTTGGTCACAGCATGAGAGAGAGGCATAGCGAGCTACTTAATATCTAGTATTGAGTAGTAGAATAGCTGAGCTTGTGGTGGGGGCTGTCCCACCAATCTTGAGAGGATAGTTAATAGCCATTGTCAGTTGGTTAAATGGCAAACTACTACAAGCTCTCCTACCAGTAAACTCTCGCCATCATGCCAGCTGCTTCTCTGTTGGTCTAGCTACTGTATAGTGAGGGCAATACTGAGAATATCTGGGTTTGTAGCAGTTGCTCCTTATAGCTGTAAGACTTGTCCGTCAAAGTCTTGACTATAATATCTTAATTTTGTTTTCAGTCTTACTATTTTGACCGTGATGATGTGGCTCTGAAAAACTTTGCCAAGTATTTCCTGCACCAGTCACACGAAGAGCGCGGACACGCTGAGAAACTAATGAAACTGCAGAATCAGCGGGGTGGTCGCATCTTCCTGCATGACATCAAGGTGAGCAGCATTGCAAATGCACCTCAAGGACACAGAGGTTGGCTGCAGGTCCAGTGTACTCTGTCTTTTAAAGCTAGGCCCAGGCTGGAAGGGGAGGAGTTTCTAAGTCGGTGCAGACTGTCATGACGGTAAGTGAGGGACTGGTGAACAATACTGACCTGATGGCTGCTCTAGTGCTGGTATGCATTGTAAAGAAAGGATGAGATGTTTAGTGCAACTCCAGCTCTACATACACAAGCAGCTGTCTAAATCTTTCTGCCAGTTTGTTTTGTGATGTTTACACAGGGGCATTCCCTCAGCCCGGCTTGAACATCACATCACTGCAACACAAAGCACATTTTAGATCCATGGTTACCATGGAAATTATGATGAAGGCACAGCATGCCATTAGAACCACCACCACAGGATCCCGTAGGAGTAGATGAGCTGGTACTGAACAGACTGTCAACCAGTATAGATAATCAACCTGAGCCATGTGTTGTGATGCTAACACGCTGCAATGTTCTTGTCATTTTTGCTTTGACATTAGATACTTCCACAATAAGGAAGAACTTGGAACAAGAGAATACTGCTAGAAAAAGCAGGTGGATAGTTTTCTATCCATCTTATTTTCATGCATTTCCCTTTAGTCCCTTCTCCCTGCCCTGTATTTTTTCCACCACAGTGGGAACCAACCTTCTTAGACAGGCAGGGTGTGGGACATATCTACTGTATTCCATTTTGATCCCATTCCTTTGTCTTATCTGCTGCTTTCTGCTTCTTGACTTATCTGCCACTGTGCTGCCAGTGCCCCTCCCCAATATGCAGTGTACTACACAGAAGCTGTTTATGCCACTTGTGGCATACACGCTACGGCTAGACCATCCCTTCTGTACCACATGCTCTTAAATTGGGCTGTTTGAGTATATGTTCTTAGGTCTTTTTGAGAACAGCATTAACTTCTTCTGAACTTCACTGGTTCCTAAATTTAAATGTGGGAGCCAGATTCCCAGCTCAATCTCCAGAACAGGTTCTGGGTAGTCATCTCTTCCTTTTTATACTCATTCTGGAGTTACTCTTGACTCAGATCAGTGACTTCTAGTTGAAGACCCTGTAACACTTAGGATGCTGGTGAGTCTTCCCTCATAACACTTCATTCAGTCTTGCTCTTCTAGCCTATGTTCCTTGTCCAAGTGTTGACATTTCAACATGTCAAGTGTTGAGGTTTCTATGTTCAGAGAGTCCATCAGTACCTGAAGAAGGAAGAATAAAACCACTGACTCTTCCAGTAAAGCTGATGGAGCTGTCCAGATCTTATTAGTCCTTCCCATTTGGAATATCAGCACTTCCTAAAAGGATAGCTTTTGGTATGGTGATCTGACTTTTAAAAGGTGATGAATACTAATGAATACTTAAAAACAAGCAAAACAACACCCTCCACCCCCGCAAAAAAACCTGGATAGATGACTATTTGTAGTGACAAAGTGGTCTCTGTGGAGTATGTGCTGGAATATGGTGGTCTATTCTTAAGAAGCACATGGATTCTCAAGTGCCTTTCCACGCAAGAACTATCAACTCTTACTGTGTTCTAATGTGGCTTTTAAACTTCAAAAGTAACTTTCAAGCTGAGATCCTATCAAATCAGGGTTTCAGCATGACAAATCAATCTTTGTTCTTAGTCTCATTGACCTACTGCTCCTGTATTTGGTCTCTAGAAGATAAGTTGTGGTCTTGTGTTTTCCTCATAGAAACCAGACCGTGATGATTGGGAAAATGGATTGACAGCAATGGAGTGTGCCTTGCATCTGGAAAAGAACGTGAACCAGTCACTCTTGGAGCTGCACAAGCTGGCAACTGAGAAGAATGACCCTCATGTAAGTGGAAGTTGAAGCATGGGTAGAAAGTGATGATGCTTTTTAAAAAATGTCTGCAAGGGTACAGTCGTGCACAGACTTTGGCCCCATGGCCTGGTATCTCAAGAAAGTAGTGAGAACCTTACTACTTTGCCAAGTCATGGCATAAAAATTTTGGGAACCCCTGCCCAAGGCAAACTGCAACCCAGCAGTCGCAGCTGACCGCAGCTGAACTTTCCAGCTGGCAGACGGATAAGGACACCCCCCACTCCCTGGGTGGGAAGTGGGGTGGGCCAAACTCTGTGCTGCCACAGCTGCTGCACCCAGCTTGGGTGCAGTTTTGCTGGTCCGCAGCCACTTCCAGGCTGGCATCTGACCCACTGTAGGCTGGCACCAGGCTGCAGCCCAGGGATTGAGAACCCCTGGCCTAGAGTTAACATAATGCAGCTACTCACCCCCTGGAGAAATGTTGATTTAGATGGTGGGGTGGGGGGAGGTTACTGTGGACAAATGCACGGTGTATACATACAGATTGTGCAGGACTGCCATGCAGTGCCACACCTGATACAACCCTTCATTCAAGTAATGTATTGAGTTAACTGACTTGTTCTAGAGCTGAGAACATACCCTTGACTACCCATCTGGAATGGGTAAGCTTAGTTGTAATCAATAGCTTGTTTGATATTTGTGGGCAGTTTTGTTTTTTATCCTTATCTGAAGCAGAAAGCTGCTTCTAAGAAGCTTCCTGTTCTTCATGGTGTGTTAAGGTCTGGGGCTTCAATCTCCTGCTAGCACTGTGGTTTCTTAAAATATCTGTGACTCCTGACTTGACCTGCTTGTTCAGGCAGACTCATCAAGAAATGGAGTGTTTTCCAAGAGTTGGAACCAGGACTTGAGTGGGAATGGATAGAAGTGTTGCGTGGATTTGATGCAGGCACATAAATAAATAACTTTCTGGAGCTGTATTTCTAGAAATTCAAAGAGTAATAAGATTGGAGAAGGAATGAATAAAGACTCAAATGTACTTAGTTTACCTAACTAACAAAAGGCAGTTTAAAATGGCTTTTGTAGTTTAAAGGTAAAAATACCAAAGACTAAGCATTACAATGCTATACAAAGGGAGACTCAAAAATAATAGGACACTAATATCATTTTCAGCAGTACTGAAAGACTGGATGGAATTGCAGTATGGGTCCTAAAAATGGGGGTAGGCCTTGATAAGTTGGAGAACAAAGCTTGTCGAAGTTTTTGTTATGCTAAAAGCACTAAAGGCTTTTCCCCCTTCTGATAATTGGGCATAATCCTGTTGCAAGAGGACTTTGATTTGGTCACTCTTCATGGCTCTTTGTAAGGGGAAAGGCTTCTTTCCTCCTCCTCCTCCTCCCCCCCCCCCCCCCCTTTTTCTTTTAACTGAGAAATCCTAGAACTGCAGAGTTTGACCTTTGAGGTAAGTGGTCTTTTCCCCCGATGGAGGAATAACTTTTCACTTTTTCCCTTTCAGTTGTGTGACTTCATTGAGACCCACTACTTGGATGAGCAAGTGAAGTCTATCAAAGAGCTCGGTGACCATGTGACCAACCTCCGGAAGATGGGGGCACCAAAGTATGGGATGGCAGAGTACCTCTTTGACAAGCACACTCTGGGGGACAGTGACAACGAGAGCTGAAGCCTCAACTTCAGTCACCCCGTGGGTTTTAGTAGGACTCTTATCTTGCTGCTCAGCAGTGCATGCATCTTTTTTTTTTTTTTCTTTTATTTAGATAACCTTCTCATACTCTGTACTGAAAATCACTCTGTTTTCTTGTGTTGTGTAACACCTTGCAATACAATAAAGTGACTTGGTTCCAGTCTGTTTCAATTGCGTTACAGTGGCAGAGATTCTTGCTCTGGGAGGTTTTGAGAACATATGGGCACTCCAAGGTCAGGGACACATCTGCTGGGGATTGAGGTAGGGGAGTGTTAGTTGTAGGAGCACATCTTGGAAATGACTTGGCTCACAAAGGAATTTAGGAATGTGCCTCTGAATGTACCTGTCCCTGTGACTGAGCAAGGCATTTTATGTTCTGGACCAGGAGAATATGCTGCAGGGGTTACTTGAGCGTTGTTGCTATGTATGCCGTAGCAATACAGGGCAACAAATACTAAAGCATCCTGCTGAAGTGAAACAAGATTTATACTACTGTGACAGAGTCAAATGTGTGCATGCTTTTGCACCTATTTTACAGACTTGCCTGAAGTCCTGAGATTTTAAGGAACTTGTTCCTGGGGTAAATGGCATAGGGGAAAATGACTCCATTTCCATTAATTAAAAGCCCATGGCATGAACAGTAGGGAATATTTGCATCTTACTGGAACAGGAAAACCTCTTTCCCTTACAACACAATCTCTGGCATAGCCTCATAGAGCTGTAAATCGTATCACTCCATACTAATGAATGGTAAGGCTGATGTTTGGCAACCACTGGTCCTGCTGGATCATGGTCTATGGATGGGAAGTCACCCAGACCAATGCATATGCCTAGGCAGGAGTACTTGGAGAAGGCTGCCTAGACTTTTCATCACCTCCACTTAGGCCACTGAGACTATCTACAGGCCAGACTGAGTCCAGATGTTTGGTGCCTCCATGGCTGTATTTGTGTAAGTGTCTGGGAATTGAAACTAGGTCTCCTATATGCCAGGCAAGGATTCTACCACTGAACCACAGGGGACTACTAAGGTTGGCGTAACCTTGAGACTATAGAAGAGAAAGCACAGCTATCCTCTGAAGCTGCCTATTGGACAGGGAATACATTGCCCTGTAACACTAGACTTCAAAAGAAAACTTTAATGAGTGTTCTGGAAAATTGGTTTATAGGTACTTTCTAGAAAGATCATCAGTTCACGGGTCTAAGTGCTGAAGATCTGGGAAACCAGATATGTATGCTAATTTTAGATGCTAGGTTTCTTCCTTTTACTGGGGGTATGTGGTAGAGGGGTGATAGTGGGGATAAAACAAACATGAAATGAAAAATCTACTACGACAGACTTGTGAGTTGCAAGAGTTAATAATAGGCTATAGAGTTCAGTCAGTTGCTAACCTTCCAAGACTTCCTGCCCTGCTGCATCTGTGTCCATTTGCTGTAGTCTGTTTGGTTTGCTGCTCATGTCTCTGAACAAGAATGAGAAAATGAAACACCTGCAGCTTTTACTTCTTTTTGTCAGGTTGCACGCTGGAATATGTAGCTCATTCATATGCCAAGTTCCCCACTCCCCCATTTTTTAATAGTTATCCTCCAAGTATCTCTAGTTGCCACCTCAAATGCTAACACAATGACTCAGTAGTTGTATAGGGATGAATAGTGAATGAGTAAAAATTTTGGAAAGAAGAAATGGTTGCACTCTGCAGTCAATGTCACAGCCCTTTCTGTTCTCTGTTCAGCTGCTACTCTGCTTAATCCCCCTTTTTTATTTGAATCCCAAAGTCATAAACTACCTTCAGTTTTGCTAATGCATCTTAAATTCATATTGCAAATAATATGCCTCTGACTATTGAAATATTTTTTTTCTCTTAAAATTTATCATGTTTCATTACAATTGCATGTACCCCCTTAAAGGTTGTTTCTGCATCTGGTCTTTTGACAGGCATTAGTAAGACTGAATTGTGTTGTGGGTTTTATAATGCAGTGAATGTTTGCAGGTGCACTTAGCAAATATATTAGTTTTAATCCTCACATGCTCACATTCTTCACAGGTGGATGCCATATCAATTATTCTTCATTCCTAGGGGCTTGCTATTTATGAAAAATGTAATTTTAAAAAAAAATCACACTTAGAATCATAGCAGGATTTTCTTATGCTGTTAGTACTGATGTTCTGGGAATAGTTCTCATTAGCTCTACTGCAGTAGGGCGAGTGCTGGTGAGTCTAGTCCTGGGGGTTCAGTCTGTCATTTGGGTACTGAAGCTCTTTGCCAGTGTATGGTATGGTTCTGTACTTTTTCTGTATAAACCTGTAATGATGTTGAGCACCAATATAGCTGGATGTAAAGGCAATTCAAATTGTCAGCAGAGGAGGTATTTCAGCAGTTAGAATGAGCTGGTTTGCTCTCTGCTGTTAGCTGTACCTCTCTGCTTTCTCTTCATCAGAAACGTTCTCCCCAGTTTCCATTATCACTTCCATCAGACCCACAAAGTCACCATCTGCTAAAGAAATGCCGGAGTCATTAGGGGAGGGGCTTTCCGCACTCTTCTGCTCCTTGGGGTATTGAGCACTTGCACTTTCACTTGTTATATCTCTTGTAGTCCCAGGCAACTCCCCGGAAGCCTGGTCTGGGGCACTAGGTGCATCATCTGAGCTTGGGACTGAAATAGTGCCAGTATTTCTGATGGATGATCTCTCAAGCATAGGGGAGGTCATTGGTGTGAAAGAAAAGCAAAGGGGGCTATTACCATTGGGTGTGTGAAAGGAGCTGGGGTGATCTGAGTTTGGGGTGCCAACTGGTGCCATGTTCTCCAGAGTCAGCCAGGGATGTCGGCAGCCTTTCACGCTCTTCAGGCTCTTGAAGCCATCCTGCTTTTCCCAGTCTGGAGATTCTGCTATGAAAGGAAATTGGGGGCTTTCTGATGTGGTCGACTGAACTGGACTCCTAATAGGGCCAGCCTCTTTATTTTTGCTGTTCAGATTGTTCCTTTCTTCCTCTACTGTCACCACCAGGGAGTCCCAGGCTCTGCCTCGCTCTGTTGGCCAAACAAAAGTTTCCTTAACTCCAGAACCAAGGGAACTTTGGCTTCTGTCCATGTCACTAGCTCTTGAAGGTGAAGGGTTGGCAAAATTGTCTCTCAGAGAAGCTGAGCATGCAGCAATGCTGGAGAGAGCAGGGGGCTTCTTGCGGCCTGGTCGTCTGGAGGGAAAGATCATTGGGATAGAGCTGATGGGTGTTTGTGGAGCACTGTAGAATCCAGGTCTCTCGAAGAAGGGGGTTGAAATGAAGGCCTCAAACTCTCTCAGTTTCCTGTCTTCGTCCCACTGGTCATGAGAGCTGGAACTTGGATGGGAGAAGTCTCCCCTGTGCTGACTGGCACTGTGGGGGCTTCCATGTTTGCCAACATCTTGGTAAAAATAATGAGGGAAGGGAGATGTGGGGTCATTCCTCCTGCGTAGTAGGTTCATTGGGGAAGAGGACCTAGAGAAACTGGGTGAGCGGACACCTAGGAAGCGGCCCAGATGGCCCAGCAGTGGGGTAGAGTGGTTTGCCTCTTCATTCTCTTTAATTTGCTCCAGTGGCTGGAATTCCATCTCTTCTTTCTGCATGCTGGGGGAAGCAAAACAGGCTGCTATACACAGTAATTCACTGAGAATGCAATATAGGGTTTTCCTCTCATGGGGTGGGGGCAGAATACCAAGTAGGGGTCAGTTAAGATCTGGGGCTGGGAGGCAAACTTGGGGAAACTTTATCCCCTCCACTATGCTACCATAAAATGCAATAGCAGGACCTTGAACTGGGAATCTCAGGCTACAGACAGGAAGAGGGGTCATTGCACACAACAGGAGGTAGAACATGACCACAAGTGCTTCGTGACTGAGAATGGTGAACGTTTCTCCCAGGGCAATACAGATGCAGTCTCTTATTGTGATTCCACACCAAAGTGAGGATCTGAAAGCACTGTCATCCAAAGGAAAGGAAATCTACTACTCTTGTACTGCACTGCCTTGTGTAAAGTCCAGTGTGTACCTGGATGCCACTGGTCATTTCACTTAGTGGCCGTTAGCTTCACTCACCTGATGTTAAAGGTTGAGCCAAGGAATGATGGCCGCTTGTACTCAGCGGTGGCTGTGGTGTAAGGTGGCTGAGGGTCAGAATCATTCCAGTATAGGTCCTTCTCCAAAATGGGAAGATCCTGGTGCATTTCATCCACAGCCAGAAGGGAGACCTGTAATGGGGGTGATGGGAGTGTCAGACTCAAGGGGAGTAATGTTGTAATTGTTCATGGCTTATCACTGACAACAAAGGGAACTTGCACGCTGCCCCAAAGAGCTCAGTCTGATATGGCAAAGGAGTAGGGTAGGAATGTACCATGAGAGCAAAGTGGATAAGCACTGGGTTTGATACGTGGATTGAGAGTTGCCAGTTTGTTTTCTTATGATGTCATAGATTTACAGAAAAATAGGGCTGGAAGAGTTGGTCCTCCAGAGGTTATCTAGTCCATCCCTTTGCCTGAGGCAGAATCATCCTTATCCAAACCACTGTATGCAAATCCATAATCTAAACCCTTCATAAAACTACCACCCTGATGCAACACAAGACATAACACCCTAACCTGCTATAGGTAAAGCACGGGGACCACGGTAGCCAACATCCTGGCTCTATAGGCAGTCATTAACATACACCTAAGAGATCCATTGCTACAGAGGAATGCAAAAACCCCCACAGTCCATATCAATCTGATCATGGGGTGCAAAGGGGCAAGACCTAGCCAGGAACCTCCAGCATTAAGTCCCAGCAGGAGCACTGGCACACTCCAGTCAAAATCCTCAGCTGTGGCTGCAGCCAACATACAATGCCCCTGAGAAAGGCTTAAAAATATCCTGACACATGTAGCAGAAAGCAGGGGAGGGGGCAACCAGCAAAGTCCCCAAGCATGGGAAATACCCATAGTAGAACATAGACATGGCTACACCTATATCATCCACTACCAGTGGCTGTCCAACCTCTTGAACACTTCCAGTGATGGAGAGTCCACAACTTCCCTTGGCAGTCTATTCTACTGCCTTAATGTTCTAACAATATTTTTCTCCTAATATCCAATATAAACCTACTTTATTACAGTATCAAGCCATTGACCCTACTCCCTTCAGCAAAAGAGAAAAGAAGAAACCCAGGCCTCAAGACCTGCTGTCTTTGTCACCCTTGCATGATGGAAGAGTGACAGGGAAGAGATGCTACATGGACAGCGCACCCATGGCCTCCCTCCTGGTGTCTGGAAACCTCCTGAGCTGCCAGGTGCTGCCCTCATCTCTCTAAAAGCTGTGTTGTGTGGGACATCAGGTCCCGCAGTTACCTGCAGGTTCCTGTCAATGAGCCAGTTGGTTTCAAAGTCATCGTCATCTTCTCCAAATGGGTTGATGAGCTGCTCAGCCACCTATGCAGTGACAGCAATGGCAAGGGTCATTGATGAGGCTTGGATTCCCCTCCCTGAGAGGGGACCCATGGGTTTACTGGGCCCCAGAACTAGGGCTGGGCTGAACCTTGGAAATAAATGGCTATGTATTTAAACTGACATTACTGTTTCGAATCAGCAGTGTTGTGGGAGTTAAAAAGGATGTGTTAATAGTCCAGCAACTGCTAGGGGAATTTATGGTAAGGTATACATTTGCTTTTTACTCTGTTCTGCCTAACAGCCTTACAGCTAAGTCTCTCTCATCGGTCACTGCAGTCTCTGGATTCAGACTTAGGGGTGGCCACAAGGCAATGCTGTGCAAAGCCAGTGCAGTCAATGCTTCAGACCACCCTCCAGATGTGCCAGCAGAGCTTCCTGCCACAGACCATCCCAAGCTGGAGCAATGGTCCACTGCTGCAGACTACTCCCAATCTGAACTAAGGAAGCTCCCTGTCCCAGCTGCTCAGGCCCAGCTAGTTTAGGGGCTGAAGCTAAGATTTTTTTGCAGGGGGAGGAGCACTCAGACACAGGGGAGACTTCAGCATTGTCCCCAGCCTCAGCTGGCCTACAGAGAGCAAGCTACGCACTGGCACTCGAATGGGGGCTGTTTCACAGCAGCTTGGAGCTATGGTCATTAAATCCAGTGCGCGACCTTCAAGGCAGTTTGAGAAACTTCTGCCTGGGACTGGGAATCAATTCCAGGCTTCCCAGGAAGAAAGAAGTGTTTTTGCGGGTCAGACTGCATGTCCTTAGACTTACCTTTAACCAGCCAGCATAGAAGAAGAACTGCAAGAGAGTGAAGACAGGCACAAAAAGATCCAGCTCATGGCCAGGATAGGCCTTGGCTGGGTCCAGGAACTGCCGGCCAATCAGACAGGCCAGGAAGAAGCTATAAACAGCCACTGTGACCACCTGTGGGGATGGAGGCAGCAGAAAACAAGTAGAGGCAGGCATAAGTTCCCAGCTTGCTTCTCCCCAATTCCTTTTGACCTTACCAGCCTTCTGACCTCACCAACCTTTGAGCTGAGAAGCTCTTCAGAACTGCTCACCCAGTAGCCTTGCTAGGGTTAGTGTTTACAAAGGACAGTGTCTCTATGCACAGAGCTGCCTTTCTGCTGAGGTTTTCATATGTAACCCCCACTCCTTCCTCATGTACCTTGCATTTAATCTCAGTGCTGTTTCTTAAATGAGCATATAACTACAGGGGAGAGATAAATCAGGGACAGTCGTGCAAGTGCTTTGCTCCTCCCTGGCAAGGATCACAAAGCACATAGGAAAAGAAGTCTCAGAATACCCTGAGAAGGGCAGGTGAGGAAGCTGAGGCATGCAACTGCTGAATGCCCTCCCCACAGTTGCACAGCAAAGCCGCTGGCTGTCTGACAACTGTTTCCCTACAGAGCAATAGGTTTAGAAAACAAGACTTTGTAGGGTCAAATGAGCCCACCACTACAGGCTGCCCCCCCAGATCCTTGGACTTCTGCTTCTGGTCATTAGCTGAAGCCAATGGAAACCAGTATAGACCAGCTGAAAGAGTCCCTTAAAATTCCCAGTTTGGACATAGAGAATGCCTGTAGTGTTGTAAACCCTGAACATTCATCAAATCATGAGCAAGTCTCCCCAAAACTGTGATCTTGGCACAAAAAACATGAGATAAAATAAGACAACTTCAAAAAAATCCATTTTCCCTCTTGGAAATAATCTTGAAATAATATTGAAAGACTAATAAATAGTCTTTTTTCCAAGCTTTTCCCTGTTACCATGAGGACTGGGGCTTTTTTTCTTTTGTGTAATTAAAATAGCAGCTGCCATGCAGAACCCAGAAGCAGGGCTTTCAGGGAAGCACCAAATGCCATGAGGCTTATAAGTGGGCAGCACAGCACCTGCCACCTCTCTGTGGCCTGTGGTGCCAAGGATGCCATATAACATGCACCCTGCTTGGGATGGCAGTGCCCTGCAGTATAAAGAAGGACATCTAACCTGATACACCCAGTGCAAGGAGAGCAGGACCTTGGGTCAGGGATTATGGCTACGGCTACCTGTTGGAACTCCCTTTGCAGGAGGATGGAAGCAAAGAGAGCTGCTTCCATGGTAAATGTTGAGACTCCCCCATGGATAGACTCATCCTCCCAGAGCTGGTAACCTTCCCCCCAGCTAGGCAACCCAGTTCAGTGCAAGCTCAGCAAAGCAGACTTAGTCCACATTGTATCTTGGCTTCCAAGGACCCACCGCTAACTTGCTCCTGGCCTTGTGCCATCATTAGCTGAATCTCCACACACTGCTCTGTGCAGAAGGCTGTGACAGTGTTCAAGGACACCTAGGCAACCCCTGGGCAGAATGCTGGGAGGAGCTGGCTCTGCTAGTGCAAGGCACACGGTGCAGGTGAGCATGAGAAGGGGTGACCCAGTGTTGTCTCACATGATGTGACCACCTAAGACACAGTTGTGACTGTGTGACTGACATTCTCTTGTCTTGGCCCCTGGTTTCCAGGAGGCTCTGTTTTGCTTGGGCTCCTAATATATTCCTCCTTTATTGTCACCTAGTTCCTTGTTTCACATCAGCAGTGAGCATTACCTGAGTAACTGGACTGTACAAGACAAAGGAGGGGGCTCCTGCCACAGTGTCTATCCTGGGCCTGAGGCCAGGAAGCTCTTGAATGGTTAAAAGGCCTAGTGTGTCTTACTCAGATAAACAGCTCTCCCTGCCACAGGGAACATAGGAGGCACCTCCCAGTTCAACCCATGCTGAATTCTCCAGCAGCTTGAAAGCAGTGTTCTCATTGTCAGCATAGTTAGGAGGGAAGAGCCTGGTTCACTTACAACCTGAGGAAACAGGCTTTGGAGTGCATATATGTAGAGGTGTGCACATGCACATGAACATATAAAGTACATTTGTGTGTACTGTGTGTGGGGACACATTGGTTAACCAGAAAAGAACATGTGCACTTGTGCTTATGTGTGGATTGCATGCCAGGTATATGAGGAACAGAAGGGGTTGTGGGTGTGTGTATGTGTGCATGCACGTTGGATGGATGTTTATGCTGAAATACACAAGCACTTCAGCTGTATATGTGGGGCTGCCTATTTGGAGATCTATATGGTTGTGTGTGGTTCTGTGTGTATATATGGCCATTTGACATCAACTTCACTGGGCCAGCCACACCACCTGGATGTCTGACTCCAGACGCCTGAATCAAGTTTTATTGTCCCAGCTCACCCAAGGCATATGCTCAAGAGGAGAGCAGAAAAAGCACTTCAAGGATGTCCTCAGGGCCAGTTTGAAAAAAATACAGCATTGACATCAACTCATGGGAGACTATTGCCCAGGACTGCCCCAAATGGAGGAAAAATAGGTTGGAAGGATCTCAGTACTTGGAAACCTTATGACGACAACAGAAGATGGAAAAGTGGAAGCTGCAGAAACAGTGTGTCGTGAATCAAGAAGCTGGAGCCACCCACTCAGCATGGAAACATGTGCCCAAGTTGCAACAGAGTTTTTTGATCCCAGATCAGCTTTGTCAGCCATCTTTGGACCCGCAGATAAGACACTCATGGAAGACAATCCAATCATTCTTGACTGAGGGATTCCCAAAGAAGATGTGTGGGAATGTGTGTGGGGATGGTAATGTGGAGATATGAATGTGAGTATTTAGGTGGGTATGTTGGAATCCATGTATGGGTGCACAAGGAATGTGCACCTAGGAGTCCATCCATAAATATTTCTATTTGTCACGGGATGTCTATTTGGGGTTCATGTTAAGATATGTATGTATGGGTGTATATGTGATATATAGAGAAGTCTATATGCCTGTGGGGTATGTACTCTGGAGTCTGTGCATAGGTATGGGGGATTCCTGTATGTTTCAAAGAATCTGGCCGGTTCCTCAGCATGTCAGTTCTCTGGTTTTAGTCATTTCCCACAAAACTGTGGGGCAGAAAGGCAGGATCAGAACAGTGAATACACTGAGTGCGTGCTCTCACCTGAGTGTAGACCAGGGGGATGCTGATCCAGTCATATCCGTAGAGCCTTCCACACTGGCTTCGCAAAGTATTTAGTTCCTGACAAGTAAGAAACAATAGAAAAGGACTGGGCCATTTACCATAGATCTTGTTTCCCTTCCCAGAGCAGTCACGTCATATTAGCCCACCCCATGTACTTTTCACCCTGTACTGTTCCTCTCAGAGGATCTTAACCATGCCCAAACACATCTCCCAAGTACAGGGGGGAAGTCATTTGATTTTTTTAGTCCTGGGCATCCATCATTTCCATCATCACAGTAGAGAAACAGTGGGATATCAGGCTTGTCCTAGAGGAAGACATTGTCTCCTGGCGATGGGACAGGGACTCATGGCTTAATTCTCCCCTCATACTGGTACAGATCTGAAGTGGCTTCCCTTGGGTCAGTGGAGCTACATCATTGTGAAGCAACAGAAGTGAGAGGAAAGCCACATCTCTTCATTGCTATGTGCCTGGGCTCCCTCATGCCCCTGCTGAACTAGCTAACCATACAAAGCCCTGGAAAATCCTTTACCTCCATCCACGCCATATCTCCTCAGGGGGAGAGGGATTTGGTTTCCTGCCATTCATTGGCACACAGGAGTGGATGCATAATGGGATGTGATAGGCTCTTTTTAGGCTCTTCCATAAGCCCCATTTCACCCTGACCAGCAGCAATACCCTTAGCTGCACACAGGAAGGAGGACAGGGCTGCTTGCTCTCAGATCCCCGCACTCGCTCTTTCCAGGACTCACATTGAGGATGCCCTGGAGGAGCATGTTGTCCCGGATCCTGCCCTCATTCCGCGCCTTCACAGCCAGGTTTGAGAACCACACGCATGGGATCCAAAACTTGTTGTGGGGGGAATGCAGGCTCTCAAACTTCTTGTGTTCCTCTGGTGTCATAAGGCCTATGTGGGCAAGAAGAGATGTGAATGAGTGGGAGAGCAAGGACAACAGGAAGCCATAGCCCCTCCTCCTCAATGACACATGAAGAAAAACCCAGGCTCTTGTGAGAAGGAAGCCAGGGGTGTGCACCCTAAAATACAAGCAAAGCAAATTGTTGTTCTGGGACCCACACTTGAGAGAAGGTCTCACGGTGTCAAGGAAGTTCTGCAATTCCTAGGCCTGCCTGATCCCTGCCAGGATAGTTATGGCAGTTAAGGTGTCTTGCTATGCCTCTGGAGGCAGGAGTTCAAGACCTGCTCTCAATTTATGCCATAGACTACCTCCAGTTGACCTAGCTATAGGGATCATAGAATCATAGCAAATTAGGGTTAGAAGGGACCTCAGGAGGTCATCTAGTCCAACCTCCAGCTCAAGGCAGGACCATCTCCAACTAGATCATCCCAGCCAGGGTTTTGTCTAACTGGGTCTTAAAAACCTCCATGGATGGAGATTCCACCACCTTTCTTTTCAGACTGCATACCTTGCTTTTCAGACTGGGGATTCAAAGAGAGAAAGTGTGGTGTTAGCCACATCACCTTCTTGTGTGCCTTTGGCTATACAAACTGTGTGCTTTAACCACATTAGCCTGCTGGCTCTTTGCCTTTGACCTACCCAGTACAGGAGGAGGTGCTGCCCATGGGTTAGGGCAGGCTTGTCCAATTTCTAAGCAGCTGAGGGCTGTATGCTGCATGAACTCCACTAGTGGGGCCACAGGCATCTCTGGTTCCACAGCAATATGTGGGCTTCCTAATCCCCACTCTGAGCTCCCAGGCCCTCGCCTCCCCTCACATTACAGGCTGCATCATACCATACTGTCCCACTGGGGCAGGTGAAGAAGAAGCCAGACAGGGGAGTGTGAGCCCAGACCCCAGCCATCACAACAGTAAGAGCAATGGAGAGAAGTGGCCACTGGGTGGGTGCCCAGAGGCCACAAGTTAATCCCTGCCAGTTGGACAGCCCTGGGTTAGGGTATTTCCAGCCTGAATATCTTTAAGGACTGGGTATTTTGTGAAGTCCTTCTCTGAGGTCTGCCCTTGGCAAGGTGGGAAAGCTTGTGTACTTCAGTGATCCTGAGACGTCTGCAAGCAGGACAGGACCAAGACGCAGGACTGGCTGAAAAGTTGTTTGCAGGCCCTCGAGGCTTAGAGCCTCTCCTTGTAAAAAAAAAATTCTAGACACACTAGGTTGCAAACAGCACTATGGACATGAATGACAGAGCCTTTTTATACAGTATGCAACACCTGGTGGTGCATGAAGGATTCAGATTTTACCAGGTGTTTAGAGCAGAGGATCAGGACAATAGCAAGGCCAGTGCTGTGAAATTACAGCATTCTCCTGAGTAGCTTACAATTACTCTGTTTACCCAGTGAAGGTGGTCTAGGTCTCAGGTACATACAGAGCTCTCCCAGGCAGTGTAAATCCTGAAGCCTGGGGTGCTTCTCCCTTTCTCTGTCCCAGGGATGGCTCTCAATGATGCTCTGAAAAAAGATATTTTTTAATTGGAAGGCTTGGGGGACAATGCTAGATAAATGGGTTATTCACATCAAGCAAGCATGCTCTTTGACGAGGAAAAAAACAGAGGGCATTCTACCCACGAGTGCCTCCAAAAACAATGCTGCACAAATACTGTACACAACTAAACACTCACAATGAGAAGCATTGTAATCTCCTTTGGGGAAACTGCAGATGGAAAATAAAAATGGGGCACTGAGAAGTGCTGACTTGCTTAAGGTAACATAGTTGGTATGAGAGATGGTTTTGACACAGCTGCATCACTTCCTTTCTGATCCTCAGCACACCCCCTCTCTATTGGTCCCATTCAGTTTAAATCAAAATACTCAAACTGACCTTAAAAAGAGATGAAACTAATGACCACATCACTGTTTCCTGGGGTTTTCTATACCCAAGCTGCCATCAGAACTCCCCTTACTATTAGCTGCTCCATGTTAAAATGAAACTTTATATTCAAGGTCCTCACTGTCGGATTGACAAAAGAAATCCATATATAATACACTTGCCTAGAGCAGAGGTAGGGAACCCCTGGCATTCATGTCACAGCACAGCACGCAAAGGCATTTTGCTTTGGCATGTACATCTCAGGGAAGGGGCTGGGACTGTGCTGCCACAACAAAGGTCAGGCCCCTCACGGCTCCCCCTCTTTCCACCCTTGGCATACCAACCTCTTACAAGTCAAGGTTGAGGGTATTTTTGGTACTCTGCCCAAAAATCTTGCCAATCCCTTGTGTATAGGAAAGGAGGTGGAAAATGTAGGCAGTTTACTGAAAAGCACTGACTTTCAGTGGCCACTAGATAGCACCAACACCTGAGAAACAAGTCTGGAATGAGCTGAAGCTGCCTTTGAGCCTTACTAGTATGGAAGTTAGCAGGTCAAAATTCTGATCTGTCTTTCTGTATTTCTTCCATTCTTCATTTAATGTGTATTTTCTTTCTGACAGCATCTACATCGCTAGCTGCCAGTCTACCATCTCTGCAAGAGTAATGCCCCCTCTTCCCCCTCCCCACCAATGCATAAATATATGCAATAGTTACTCTGACTTCCAGTAAAATGCACCACACTGCAGGTGTGCATTTAAGTCCTATTGTTCAGCCTCTGGCTGGTTTTGTTGACCCCTTGCATTGAGGTTCCCTTCATCTTCTCAGCAAAGCTCAGAATTCATGAGCAAGTATCCACTAACAGATTTTGGGCAACATGGCCATTGGATGTTTAGCCACTGACTTAAGTGGGTGCAAGAATGAGGGTGATCCAGTGCCCCTTGGCAACCTTACAGTAACGAACCAGAGCTCGCTGCTATGAATATATCAGGAATCCTGCAATGATAAGTTAGTATACTCTTGTGCTGTGGAATTAATCTGTGTGAACCCCACCAGCTGTACAATGACAAATGTGTGTGTAAAAAGGGAAAAATGAATTGTGCTTAGAAAAGAGATTTCATACCGAGGCCCCCAAATGGTTAGCAGTTCAACTTCTTGTGGAGGGCAAGCAGGTTGTTTTGGGTTTCACTAACCACTCACCCAACCCTAACTTTTTGAGTCACAGGCGTTCTAGTGAGCATCTTCATTTGTTTTATGAGCCACACAGTCATTTTTCACACACTTCAGTCAGCTGCACTCCCAAGACTATGGTCTGTCCTCTGGATGATGACACCAGAAGGAAGCTGCTGGTACCTACCTGCTCTCACGATATGTTCCATACTTGGGAAGCGCTTGTAGACAGCAGTGCTGACAGAGCGGAGAATCAGCACACTGCACAGGTTGCTGTAGCGCATCATTGTACGCCGCAGGAGGCGTCCATACTCATCCTGTCCATCCACGTTACAGGAGACCAAGTTCATGATGCGGTCAGGCCAAGGGATGCTCTCATACTGTGCCCACCAGCGAGATACCACTAGGGTCACGTAGAAACCTGGAGTGGAATTGGCCAAGTTAGCCCATCCAGATGTCCACCTGACATGGCAGAGTTAGGGGGAGAAATCTATTTGTCTACATAAGCATGAGAGGCTTCATTGCAAGGATCTTGTCAGGCATGTTCAGTGGCATGCAGAAAGGGGCCTTTCTCTTAGGAATCTTCCAACAGGGTGGGTGCTGCTGGCATTCAGAGTCTAGGTCTCCTGCCCTCGAGCAAAGCCCTAAATATCTCTAGCATACAAAGAAAAAATGCTGTCTGCTGGGAACACCTGTGTCATGTTTCACAGAAGTGATCAGAGAGGGAGCACCCTCTTTGGAGGCCTTTCTAAAAGAAGGACAGGGGAACTCCTGCCCCACCATCCCAGTATCCTACAGAACAGTGTCAGGGGAGTAAGAGAAAGCATCCCTTCATTCTCCCAGCCCTGTGTTTCTAAGTGAAGCTCCTTACCCAGTACGAAGGACACAGGGATCAGCTCAGCGTAGTTGTTGCAATACAGAGCCAGCTTCTCAAACATCAGCCTTTGGCTTTCATTCAGGATCAGCCTGAAAAGGGGACACAGGGGCACAGTTCTGGTTGTAAGCTGTGCAGAAGACTGCCCTCTTTGGCCCTGCCTGTGTGGGAGTCTCCTGAGTAAAGCAAACCTGGGTCTTTCCAAGGGAAACATGCTCCTGATCAAACAAGGAAATGTCACTGTAGGTGACACCACATGATGCCATCCTGTCCAGGACACCTGCCAAAAGAAATCACCCAGCTCAGGACTTATTTTTGTGGCAAATGAGCAATTGTCTGGTTTGATGGGCAGTATGTAAATATCTCACTTAGGAGAGCCTTGCTGTTTGATGTTAGAGAAGTGCTGCTGAGCTGGGTTGAGCACTACCATGAGGTTAAAATCATCCAAAACCTCTGTTGCAGCATTTCCCATTCAAATGGGATGGCATTCCCATACAGTCTCTAATGATGGCAAGGTGGACAGGTACATCTTCTGTGTACATCAGAGCTGTTTTCTGGGCTCAGCACTACAGAGACACACCTTCACTTAAGTTATAAGAGCTCACTGACTTTCCACATAAGAAAGAGAGATGTCCCCCTCCCTCTAAAGACTCCATGACAAACCAGTAGGCAGCAGAAAGCTGGGCAGAGACCAGCTGCAGAAGAACAAGCAGCCAGGGAACAACAGTAGGAGAGAAATGCAGTAAGGGAGAAAGCAGTGGCTGCAGCTCAGTAGTTTAATCCACAACCAGTGCCATAATGAGGGGGGCGAGTGGGGCAACCATCCTGGACGCTGAAGTGAAGGGGTGCCAACAGACACTGCCCGGATGGGGCGGCACATGGGACTGAGCCATGAGCTACTCATTTGGAGGGGCATGAGGACAGGGGAAGGACAGCTCCTGCTGCTGCATGCACTCCTGGGCAATCATGGGGGGGCATGTGCCCCCCGAATCTCTGTGCGGGGCAAGAGCGGGCTGTTGCTGCAGGTTGCCCCAGGCACCAAACTTCATTGCTATGGCACTGGCCACAACACCTGAGGGCAGGTTGAGTACTGTGTTAATTAGAAACCTCTGTTCAAGGGCAAGGCCATGGGACTCAAAAGAGGTGGATCCCAGTGTAGAAAACACCTGGCACCTCAACCAGGTTGCTCAGTCTGGCCCTGACTCCCACTGGGAGCAGAACTCCTGCTGGCCTGGGCTGTAACAGAAGGGAGTGGCAAAGAGCCAGCAGCCAAAGGGTGGGAGGTGGCTGGGACCCAGAGAGACTCAGAAGGGGTTTATCAATAACTGGCAGAGAACTGGGTTTGGCTGATAGAGGTGGTAAGGAAACCACAGGAGTGCCCAAGAAGCACCCAGCACATAGCCCAGGAAGGGTCAGGGACCACAGGGGGTTGGCACAGAGAGTGCAAGCAGCCTTGCAGGGATCCAAGACTCCAGGTGCTGGGACAATGTGTGAAATGGGGCCAAGGGCCCAGAGAACAAGAAATAGAGAGGCTGAGAGGGATGAAAGCCTTGAGCCTAGTGTTATCAACAATGAAGTGCTAAGTCTGAGAAAGTTTGAACAAGTGGAAGCCTGCAGCCAGAATTTGGCCTGAGGCCTTTACAAAAAATGTGGACAATGTAAAACCTGCAAGGCATAGGAAGGGCTGTAAGGGAGCATGGAGACCATAATTTTATCCTATAAAACCATTAGGCCAGAGGGGTCTGGTCCCCACATAGAGAGCTAGTATCAATAGAAGTTGGAGCCCTGCAGGGAGAGCTGGTGTTGAGGGGGGTCAGAGCCCCAGTGTGATTGAAGGCAAGGGGTTCAGAGCCCGAAGGCCAACAGGCAGTACATGATGGGGTCAGAGCCCCAAATCAGCCAGGTCAATTGGAGCCCAAGGAGGACAGAATATAGAAAAAGAGCACCCAGAGCTCACCAGGCTTTGAAGGCAGCCTCCCCTTTGTATTATTTCCATCAAAGTGTGGCAGGTGAAACAGCAGGGTGAGACCCTGAGAGGCTAGTCAGAGCAGGGCAGGACTAAGGCTTCCACCAGGGGGCATTATGGCCACCCTTGAGGCCCATCCTGCTACAGTCCCAATACCCAGTGTCAGGGCCTCTGATTGCACATGCCTTGCTTGGGTGGGCTGAACACCTGAGCTACCACACCTGTCACTGATCCCTGATTAAAGTAACTGCCCCAGTTCTCTGCAGCTGGATTGGCTGCCAAAAGCACCACTCACCCCTTGTAAACACACCTACAGCATCAGGCTGCAAGCATGCCTTGACAAAGCCTCAGTCTATTCTAGCAAGCCTTGCATTCATTGTTCTCTCTGGTTCTCCTGACTTCTGATCCCAGCTTTGTCTCTCCTGACCCTGATCTTTGATCTCCCCTGAAGCTCGGTGCTGGCTCTGCTCTCTCTAGTTTCCCTCGTATCCTGACTCAGCTTGGCTTCCTTGACCCTGATATCAGATTCTGCCTGGAACCTGGCACCAACTCTCTGACCCCTGGCTCCTGACCTCAGCTTATGTCTCAGACTATGTCTCTTGGATCTCCCCTTCCAGCTCCTGTGGACCTGGGTCCCACACTCCCTACTCCACCAAACCAGGCCCCAACCTGTTGATCTAGTAATTTGTACCCCCATCCTCTGACATCCTAGTTGTCCCGCCTATATCCCAACTGAACCCTCACACCCAGATTCAGGGAAACCACCCTGCTGGGGGATGGGGTAGCCCCTGTGTATGTATAGCCTGTTTGTTTACATGCATGGATCCAGGAACTGCTCTTCTGGGGATGATTATTCGCTGTCCCACCAAGGAGTAACCACCCTTCTTCTGTGAAAATGGTCATCTCATGTATGTTTCACTAGGAACTGGGAGAAAACTCTACCCCCACTGACTTGGAAGAGCCATTAGATGGTAAACCGGGGCAGGCAATTATTTTGGGTGGAGGGCCGCCTACTGAGTTTCAGTAAGCTGTTGAGGGCCTCATGGGTAGCCCCACCCCTTGACAGGTGTCGTTTCCTCTCTTGAACTCTATGTGGATCCAGGAAGCAGGTCTCCCCTCTTGTGTAATCTGATACTGCTTCATACAGCCAGGATATATTTTAAAAGTTTCTTGCTCCGTTCCTTTTTGCCCATATAATTATTTTTTATTCTACACAGCCCAGTCAGCCATGGTAATGACAGGCAGAATCAGGAAAGATATCTGAAGGCCTGGGTGAAAGATGAAGCTTACCTGTAAATGAGACTGATGGTGAAGTAGAGAGTGATGAAGATGAGGAATTCACAGTAGAGGAGTTTGTAGATACTCCCTTTCCATTGGAGCAGGAGCTGCGAGAAAGTGCCCAGGCGGGCATTAGCCACACGATTTGTGTATGTCACTGTCATCACAGATCCTGTTAGAAACAGAATAGACACAAGCTCAGATTATCAGGCAGTTTACCAAGGGGATGGAGGCAGGGGCAGGCCTGGAGGGCTACAGCAAATCCTTCAGATGGTGGATCTGAGTGAGCTAATAATGAATTTCTGTGCATTACAGGGATGCTATTGAGAAAGAGACACTTGGGAGAACAGCTCCTATCCCAACCATTGAGTGCCTTACAGTGAATTTAAGCACTCACATATGATTACTTTCCACTCAACCTGAGTCCCTGAAAATCCACTAATGTATCCCTTTTGCAACATATTATCATCTTGGTATTAGGACCGAGTTGCAAAAAAGCAGTGAGGAGGAGGCCCCCACTTTTGCTATGAACAGTTTTTTTCTGGGACTTGAGCAGGGTGGAAAAGAATTGGGCTTAACTGCCTTAGTCTGCTTAGATGACTCTAGAAGTCCAACCCAGTAGAGAACAGATAGTAGCTCTAGCTCTCTGATCTAACTATCTAGCTGTCTGTCTATGCTTTTGTGATCTTAGTGTTTATACCATGCCCAAGGGCTCAGTACTTGAATGCCTGTGGCACCTCTGGATCTTCCATTTCAGGAAGGATGAACCTTGCTAAAAAAATCAAAGCAAACAAACAAACAAAAAAATGCAATTTTTCATATTTCTTTTCAAAGGAATCCTCAAATGTCCTTACAATGCGTGCAAGAATTCTGGATCGGGTGGGTCTTGTATGATAGATCTCTAGCTAGCAACCTAACCCATAAGTGAGAACTATAGCAGAGCGTAGAGTCCGGCCATATTTGTGATGCCTGATAAAGAGAAGAGAGAATGTTGGTGATGAGGAGGAGAATGATCATCATGTGTCCAAGTCTTACTGAAAGGAGTGCTCAGGCCCTTTCCTCTGTGAAATCCCTGGCATTTGTAAAGAGCTTCTCCCCACAGTTACCAGCACAATCCAGTTTGCCACAAAGATGGGAAGGGATTTGCCAGCTTTATCTTTCCATCCCTCCTTTTCCAGGTCCTTACTGATGACTCAGAAAGCTTGGCTGGACCTACACATGAAATTTAAATGACCAAATTAAAATAACAGTGTATCTTGCACAAGAATGCAAGATCGTGCCTGAGACCATGCAAAATAAACCAGTCCCAACTGATTTCATCTCCTGTGCTAGTTGCAAATGTAACTAATGTTTTATTATGTGAAACTATTCATAAATAACGGCATATCCCTACGTGACTGTATCCTCCTTGTTGACACATCCTTCCTCAATTAAGGCATATTTCTCAGAACAGGCATTCAGTGTCTGTCTGAGGTTTTGCAAATGTCTCCATAGACCATCACCGGTGCAGACTATTTTGAGTTCTGCCTCATTGTTAAAACAACTACCCAAGACAGTGTCCTGTGATCAATGCCCTAAGCTATTGCATTCAGTCAATGAAGATCCATCCCATTTGACTAAAGTGTAACCTCCAGACTGATCAAAAGCTTGGAAAAACAAGTTTCACAACTAGACGACCCAAAACAGGATCCAAGCAGTTAGCAATTGTAATGTGGTGGTCCCTCTCTACCTGCTTTGTTTGGACTTTAATCGACTATCTATCAAGAAGGAATGCTTTGAAGCTATACAATAAACAGTATAAGAATGAAACAGAGTTGCCAGGAAAGTGTGCAATCCAGGAGAGAAAGTGAAATCACTGCAGCATTGTAACCTGCACCCAGCTGATCACTCCCAGTGATCACTCCTGGTGATCAGGCATGGATCCATGGCCAGTGAAGGCTGCAAAGACTGAGTCGCTTCCTGCCTGCATTGGTGAGGGGACACTCCTGCAGCTAACATATACTAGGACTTTTGTGATAGTTCATTTACTGAATACTGGGAAGGAGTCTTTTCTGTCATTTAGTTTTATAGCTTGTGTGTGGTATAGTTATTAGATCCTCTCTGTCATTAATCAAATAAGGTGTTGTGTCAATCCAACTGAACTAGGTTTGAATCCTGGTTTTTCCTACAGCACCTGACTGGGAGCACTGACTCACATCAACAGACCTCAAAGCAGTCTCCTCTGCGTAATATCATTGTTCAGCTACTAAGTGGCTTGGGCTGGGCTTAAACTGTCATCTAGAAGTGAAGGGCTTCACAGTTTATTCCCTGCTCTGTGCAGGTACTCTGTGAGGATCCCTGAGAGAGGAGACAGAACTAACTTAAAATCTTTGCAGATGGGAACAAGACTGAGAGAAAAAACTGCACCTCCTGGTTGGGCTGAGGCAGAGTGCCCGAGGCACCGGCCCAGCGCATGGACGACTGACAGCTCCTGGCAGAGGGAATAATATCTTAACACAGACTCCAAAGAAGAAGGTGCAGAGACCCGTGGACATGATTTATGGAAGAGAAGGTAGGATAAAGGGAAGAGAAAGGAGATGGGGAGAGAAGTGAGAAAGAAAGGGGAAAAAAGGTGGCTACGAAGGACGAGAGAAACATTGATAAGAGATGAAGAATGTCGAGTAAAAAGTGGGGAAGCTGGAGACTCACTCAAACAAGTGAGAGCAGGAAAGTAGAGGAGGGGAAGGGAAGGTGAGAGAGCGAGGATGAGGGAAAGGGAAATGTGGGAGGGGGACTGTGTTTAAATTAGGCTTGGGCTCCTTTCCAGGACTTAATGGTGATAGATTAAACACAGCAGAGAACAGCAAAGCATGTTGATCCTTGGAAGCAGATTCCCACTCACAGACAAGAGCTCTTCTTGAATTGTAGTCCTTTGATGGCAGGGGAAACACCATGTATCTGGATCTAAGAAGGCAGCTCTCCTTAAGCCCTCTTGGGGATAACTGTTCTTTGGCATGGTTTAGTACCTGCTGAGGTGGTGGGGCTTAAAGCCCATTTTATGGAAATGGGAGGCCCCTCCCTAGCTTGCTCCTGCAGCCACATGGCTGCAAGCAGGCGAAACTTGGGAACATTCAAACCTCAAGCCTCCAGGCTCGGGCCTGCATGTAGGATGCCTGCCTAAAGCCTTTGGAAATATCTGAAGCCCCTAGTGGGGATGGAGGATATTTGCTGGTTGTAAGACCACTTAGGGTTCTGGACTGACTCAGAGATTTGGACTTGATTTGGCTGATTTGGCTGGGAACACAAAACATTTCTTAAAAAAAAATTGTAGTTCTTTGATGAAAACAAGTGGGGGTGAGGATGATAAGAGATGAAGAATAAGGCAAGGTGTGACAGTGAAGGAAGAAACCACCCCCATCATCTTCCCTATCCTACTTCATGCATGTCAGCTGTTGAAAGAGTCCTTCTCCGCTGTTGAAAGAGTCCTTCTCCTTCAGCATGACTGGTCCTATGGGAACATGTAAGGGTTGAAACACAGGGGCACTATAAGTTGCCGGTGGTTAATGTCTCCTTCTTCCGCAAATTTCCTCAACTCTTTGGGTGACAGACACCTCCTTCAAAGGCCTGACCATTTTTGATCTTCCAATGCCAGTGCTTCACAGCTTTCTGGTATTTGTGTTACTTACTGTTCAGTTCACTGTCTTTTTTTTTTGTTTGCTGGGGGTGGTTTCATGACCTTTGTGGAGTAAAGTATGAAGCAGAGGAGAACTGGACTGCTACCCTCAGCGTAGGGCCTAGGATATCAGTCTGTCCACTGGCTTTAAAAAAATAAAGGATCAGCCCCTGAATAAGCACAGGCAGTGCTGAGCTATCCTTTCAGCCCAAAGTGCACTCCTTGCTGCTACTTGTCAGAAAACTTTCACTGGTACTAAGAACCAGAAGAACTCAACTATAATCCATTTAAGTCAGTGGAATGACTCCCCTTCATTTCAATGGGCTCTGGATCGGGGCTCTAGAAATTCAGGAAAAAATTAGAACAATTAATATACAGGGGAGAAAAAAGGACATTCCTCCAAGTGTCACTTGTGAAGAGCAGTGCCTGCAGTGTCACAACATCAGTTCTCTTAACGCTGCGTTTGGGTACAGGAAGAAGGTGCACATCAATATTATGGAGGACAGCACTTGCTGCAGTACAGAGCCCCTTATGCCATGAAGTGAGGGAGGAAGAACTAGGTCATTAAAGGTAGCACCAACATCTAGCACCAACATGTCCCTGGAGCCATGATGAGGAGTTGGAGGACAGAGTATATCCCAGCTTGAGGGCAAATATGTCCAACCATGCCATAGCGTACAAAGACTGGGGAGTACTTTACAGCTTGTAGCTCATTTGCTGAGTGTCACCTCTTTTTCTATCTATGAATTACATGTGAGCTGGCTGTGACGTTCTAGAATTTCCTTGCTATTCAAATAAGAATAAGGTAAGAAGAACATCCTGCAACTGAAAGTTTGTCTAACTCTATCTCAACTATGCAGTCGGTTCAAAAACAGGTATCACCCTAAGGCATCCTTACCTTTGCCATTCAAATAATTCAGTGAATTACATCCAGAAAGCACTCTCAGTTCATGAGCAGCTTGCTGGCAATGTTGATGATCAAAATTCATCCTTAGTTAATTAGACTGCACATATGTAATATATACAAGCTCCTGGCACCGGAAATTTATTAAGAATATTTAGGGTAAACATATTCAAAACTTGCTGCCCATCAGTTTAGTTTAAAGCTGTCTCTTTTTGCAAACAGGAACCTTGTTCATAGTTTATTCCTAGCAAGTAACCTCAGAAAGGGCAAGGACAGATACAAGCAAAACAATGTCTTTTACTAATCCAGAAGGAGGCTCCTGGACATTTTTTGACTTATTTGTCCAGCACTTGCATGTGACAGACTTCCTTAGGCTCTGTCTGGGTGTTGCATCCAGGTTATGATATACAGTGTTTCAGACAGCATAGTGCCCCCTAATGTCATGCTGAGCACTGGAGGACAGAACATGCCTGGAACACGAAGGATGTCCAACTCCAGCATCATCTCTCTAACAGTAGATTTCACATCACAATAATCTGAAATCAATTATACTGGGAGATAAAATATATTCAGGGCAGTGAAGGAAGTCCTTCCAGTTTTTTCTAATGCAGTGATGCTGTCTAGTGGCTCGGTTTAGAGCACAGCCTTTAGTGTGAATAATGCTCGGTAATTTATTATTAATCATAAGTTACATCACCTTAAACATAGTGTACAGAAGTAGCCATTCAGTCATTGTCTGACAGAATAATGCAAGTTATACAGGTAGAAGGGTGATACTTTTTTTTCAGAATAATGAATAGCTATCCAAATCTGTAAGTACTAGCTTTTTCCACATCTAAATTTATTAGCTTCAGTGCATGAGCGTATGCATACACACATGCACATATATATATTCTTGTATACGCTGGCAATGGGCAAAATCCTATGCCACCAATTACATGTCTAAGTGGTCTTAGGTATCTGGTGTGATTCTATCACACCCTATTTGAGTCCTGAAAATCCATTCATGCAAATGTAATGCTCACTGATCTGTGTGATTTTGTCTTAGGGCTAAGTTGATACCCAGTTAATATATTTTTGAGAGATTTGAGCAGGGCAGAATAGGATGATCTGCAGGTAAAAGAGGATCTTGCCCAATGCATAAGCTTGTTCAGGATTTCCCTGCACTGCACGTATGTGGGAAAGCATGAATCTAAATGCCAGCATCTTCAACTAATCTCCTCAGCAGAGGACCTGGAAAACTATAAAGTCTGCCTTGCTGCCTGCTCCAACAACCAGCCCTTCCTTCCTACAAGGACCACATGTATAATAACCTACATTAGTAACATTCTCATAACTGTTACTGCTTCAGTTAAAACATTGTCTTGCACTTTAATAACAATTCCCTAAATCTCACCCCGTGTGGTTTTACTAGGCACCCGCACAACCAAGGCTTTAGCCAGCCATGTGGTTGGCTCCTAGTTTTTAAATACTGATTGTATGTGTTAAATCTTTGTATAGTTTTCTATATGGAGTATTGGATTTGGAAGGGCAATTTCTAAAGTTCAACTGTAGTTGAACTGGCACACATGTAAGGCATATGTCAGAAATGTATGCATACTCACGTAGCTATCTTGGGGGGAGCTTACAAAATATTGGCTAGAATGTCTGTGTTCTGCATCTTGAAAGCACCCAGGGAGACTCTTCATCACATAACTCAAATGCAGAATAAATTTTTACCAAACATGGAAACTTCAGCTCTTTCCCATGTAAATAATGGACGTTTCCCACTTCCATTCAATTCCTCTGTTACAGGCACAGGATACGGGGCATTTTCCAGTGCCTTTTCCCTTGGCTAAAAAGAAGTTATGGCAGTTTCTCGAATATCCTGCCTATTATTCTGGAAATGCCACAGGATGTAACCAGGTAGCTGGCTCTCTTCTGGAGGCGAGAAGAGTTGGGGATGTGATATGAAGTAGCTTCACTAGGGTTGGGATTGGCATATTAGGATCACTTCCTACATTGACTGCATAGGCAGATACCTGGGCATCTGACTAAAAAAGAAAGGTAGTGTTAGAGTGATGCTGTAGCTGTGCTTGCCTTTCTCCTCGGATCTGAAGAATGCTTTGCATTCAAAAGCTTGTCTAACTCTATTCCAGCTATACAGCTGGTTCAATAAATCATATCACACCCCAAAATCCTTGTCTCTAAATAAGCAAGGTAAATTTTCCCCAGTGCTTGAAGAAGGGTGCTTGTGCCCGAAAGCCTGCAAAAAGCATTTTTTCCAGCTATTTAGTTGGTCTAATAAAAGATATCACAGCTACCCAAAGAACCTTGCCTGCCCTTTCCCCCACATATTCACTCCTGACTACTCACTCAATCAGTCTGGTCATTCCACTTAAAATAACAATCTCACCTGCACGCCAACTGATATGAACTAGCTCCAATAGACCATGCACGGCCAGTCCAGAGCAATCATAAGTTCATCACAGACAGACAGATGTAGGGCACACAACAGATACATGCAGAATTGCCACAAATGCTGTATTCAGATAGACAAGACTGGCAGTCCAGAGGAAATCTTTTAGCCCTGGTGATAAAGCCCACACCCCTGGCTGCAGGTACTTACAGACACTAGCTCCTGGACTGCACTGCAGACTTAGGAGGTTTGGTCTTGCATGTGTTCTGGCCGGGTTCTCTGTGGCACACGCCACCTCCTTTGCCTCACCGCTCCCTCGGCTCATGGGGGATTGAACTTGATGAAGTTCCAGGGCTCTAAGGAGCCTGAAACTCCCTTGGGAGCTGTAGCTGGTCACTTGATGCCTTAATCTCACTCCCATTACAAAAGAGACTCTTGTCTTTTGCCCTGTTCCCTTCTAATCTTCTGAGTAAGCCTTGTGTGTTTATAGAGGTGGTTGGAGGAGGGGGAGGCAGGGCTGGCTGCCTGGCGGGCTGCTGCTGCTAACTCCTGGCACAAGAGGAGAAGCATTTCCCTCTTAATTCTTTCCTGTTTGGCTCCTTTCTGTTTGTCACGGTTTCTCAAAAACCCTGGAGATTAATCACAGAAGGAATTTTCTACAAATGCTGTAAAATGACTCTCCCTGGGACCCTCAAGGCTTCTGCTCTCCTGGGGTTTCATGGCTCTTTGCTTTTCTGGTTCCATCTCACAACTGCTCATTCAGGGTTGTCTTCAGTGGGTTCTTATTCCCCTTTCCTTCATCCATGTTCCTTCTCAACCCCCTCCCTGCTTCATCTCATCCTCTGCCCCTGGCTGACCCTGTTTGCTCAATGATCTACAGTCACCATGCTGGTAATGTCCAATCTACCATTTAGCCCCCATCTCTTCCTCTTTGTTTAGTCTTTCTTCTCCATCTTGCCCCTCCAGCAGCTCTTTCCACCATTACCTTGACCTCTATGTGGTACAGTGAACTTCTCACTATTGTTCCTAAAGCTCTCCATTCTCCCTGTCTTCTTTATTTCCCTTAATAACTGCTCCTGGCCTCCTTTCCCCAGTTTGCAATCCCAGTGGCACTCTCAGCTCTTTGTGTCTTTTCCCATACCTTAAAATATAGCACGCTGATGCCATATCCAGCTGGCCCTGTTGCTTCTTTAACATCTCTAAACACTGTCTTTATCCCAACCACTCATTTCTTCATCCATTCCTGAGTCAGCTCAAACTTTGTCCAGTGCAGTCCTCTCCTCTCTGCTCATCCTAGAGCTTATCTTGCTGCCCCTTTCTCCCTCTGGTGTAAACAAAATTCTGGAGCTAAAATTATTTTTCAATTTGAATTTGATCACACACAAGTCCTTGCCCTATGTGCCCTCTTGCCTTCCATAGCAAATTCAAGCTTTCTACCTGTACCTTCAAAATCTTGCACAACTTCTCCCCCTGCTGGCATCTCACCTCACCTCCCCACCTGCCCTCTGCCCAGTGATTTTCTGGGACTTTCTCCTTGTTTCTAAGCTGTCTTTTATGTATGAGTTCACCTCCATCTCTTTCCTCAAGCCTGTCTAAAAAAAACTTCTTTTGCTTGAAACCTTTCTACAGGGGTCCCCCGTTGACAACCCCATTAACCTTTGTGAGCTTGTCCCACCATACACATCTCTTACTATTTCTGCAGCATTTGAATTGCTATCTGTGTCTGAAATGTGCTGTCTCAGACTGATTTGGGTGGCAAGCTCTCAGGTAGAAGGACCATGTTTCCTTAGATGCAGGGCCCTGCACATTCCATAGTCACTGAGTACATCTCTGTGGTACTGTGCCCTGATCTCTTTTTGTGGCTGCACCTATGGGGAAAGGACTATTGGGGTGAATATGTCTTAGTGGCATCTGTTAACCATGTACTTTTAGAAGTTTTTTCTAGGTCGGACATTAGAAAGAATTTCTTCACAGTTAGGGTTGCCAGAATCTAGACTTGGCTTCCAAGGGAGGTGGTGTTCTCCCCTACCTTAGGGGTCTTTAAGAGGAGGCTAGACAAGCACCTAGCTGGCATCGTCTGACCCCAGTGCTCTTTCCTGCCAAAGGCAGGGGGTCAGACTCGATGACCTACTGAGGTCCGTTCCTACCCTAATGTTTATGAATCTATGTAATGAAGTTCCCTCAGTAAGGGAGTCATCATCATTTCCTCCTTGTGTGAAAAAACAAACGGAGTGTCAAGGAAGGAAGGCTTCACTGTCTCAAGGAAGGAAGACTCTGTGATAATAAGGGCCTGGAATTGATAGTCCAGGAGGTCCCTTCCTGTCTGATGTTCCCTCTGTGCAACGGACAGCAGGGGAGAAAATCCATGCTCAGATAGAAATGCCTCTGAAAACTGGCCAGTGTGGCATCCATGTTGTTCTCTCAGGAAAGGGTTTATGAACAAAAGATAATTCCAAGCTCCAGAAGCACTGTGGCTTCATGAACAGGGAGCCTGACCCAGATCTTTAAATGTATGTCTGCTTGAGCTTAAGTGGTGGGGGCTGACCTTTTTGGCAAGTGTACCACAGCTTAAGCCCCCCATCCTCCCGAGGGCCACTCCAATCTCCTTCCCCTGCTCAAATCGCTGCTGTGCTTTTTTCTCCCTTCCCTGTGCTCCCTGCCCAATCTGCTGCTCTGCTTTCTGCTCTCTGTTGTATCCTCCACTGTGCTGCCTGCTCCCTCCCTAATCAGCTGCATGCTGCAAAGGGAGATGGCTTGTGCCACTAGTGGCACGGGTGACACAGGTTGCCCACCCCTGAACTAAAGGACTATTCCTCTAATGGGCAGAGGTAGTATATTCATAAAACCTTTATGGATCCTGGAAGCTAGGAGATCAGTGACAATCTTCTAGCAAGGATTATGTGTGCAGTCATGAAAAGGCCCCCTTCTTTATATTTGCCAGTAGAGAAGAAAACCAAGCTTCAACATAAAATCTTCATGGAAAAATAGCTGCCTGTGATAACTCATTTCCCTGTGTGCAGTTCTCACAGCCCGTTCCCAGAGGGTCCTGAGAGGCCTCCCCTTATTTCTTCTGTAGTTTAGTATCAGTCTTGAGGGTAAATATGGAAGGTGACAGGACACTGATTGTTCTCTATGAGACTTCAGTGTTTGGGTGGGTGATTACACTTAAGGTGGGGAGGTGTTTTCATTGTTTCAAAACATCCTGTCCATTTTGGGACTGCATTACGTCCCTCCTTGTAAAAACCAGGGAAAGGCAGTGTTGTGGGTAAAGTAC
This sequence comes from Crocodylus porosus, assembly GCF_001723895.1. Classification (NCBI taxonomy): domain Eukaryota; kingdom Metazoa; phylum Chordata; order Crocodylia; family Crocodylidae; genus Crocodylus; species Crocodylus porosus. The sequence continues at coordinate 820,774 of NW_017728937.1, read as the reverse complement.
CAGGCAGGACCCCAAGAAATCTGTGTTCAGTTATGAGTTCCATGAGGTGTTAGCCAACTTCTTAACCTCTTCGCTATCAAATTCATCCTGTGTAATGGGGATAACAACCCTTCCTTTTTCCCACATCAAGGCTGTGTTGATTGTAAGTATCTGGGACCAGCACTCTCCTGGTATGGGTTTGTACAGCACCTAGCGCAAGTAGGCTCCAATCCTGACTGAGGTCTCTGAGTGTCAGAATAATTAGTAGGTGTTTAGAAGGGCCCAGAAAAGGGAGGAAGGGGGAGAGGAAGAGGCAGAGGGAAGGGAAGGGACAGGATGGTACCAAATAATAATAATAATTGCCCGGAGTTATTATGACAAGCAGCCTGTCTGGGTGGATTGGCCACCTGGGGTGCATCAGGCAGGCCAAGCTATGAGTCCAGCAGTGCTCTGAGGACCACCCAATAGGCTTGATGCAGAGTGCTAGCTGTCTTGTTCCTGGACAGTCAGCCCTAAATTCCTGGCTTCTTTCTTAACTGTATGACTCTGGATTCAAGTCTCAGCTTTTACTGCTGGGTCTCACTTTCCAGGTCCTAGTAGTATACAAATACTAAAATGGCTTTTTGAAAAGCCCACTCAGCTGTTTCAGTGCTTTTTTAAATAAAATGCTAGGAATCAATGGCATGTCCACATGCAACTTCTACCTTCATAGGTAGCTGTATGTCAGGGGTCAGCAATCTCTGGCAAATATGCCAGCACATGGCATGCAAAGCCATTTTGCTTGGCATGCCACTGCCAGACTAGGCACTGGGCAGCTGCTGCCAACCATGAAGCCTGGGCTGCTCACCGCAGGCAGCTGGGAGGCTGCAAGCAAGCTGAGCTCCATGGCAGGTAGCAGCTGCCCAGAGCCCAGCCTGGCTGTAGCTGGGAGGCCACACCAAGTGCCAGAGCCACAGCACTAGTTCTGTACCAGTGGCAACTGCACTCACAACTTTGGGGTGCAGAATGGGGAAGGGCTTGGGGCAGTGCAATGCCAGCCCCTCCCCTACTGTTCACCTGGAGGTGCACATGCAGCCACTGCCAGCAAAGAGGATTGGGTGCTTCGCAGCTCACCCTGGTTCACCAAGTTGAGGCATGGGTCAGGGTTGGGATGTTTTTAACACTCTGGCCAAAAGCGTTGCTGCCCCCTGCTCTACACCAACAAACTAAATGTCCTTACATGTGATCCTACAATAACAAACCTGTGAGTGTAACCCCTGCTCCTATCAGCCACTCCATGAATGGGTGTGTGAAACTGCACTTAAAAGTGACCCTGCCGTAACAAAGCAGTGTACTAAGCCTCAGGGTAAGTGAGGAAAGTAACACTGACATGAAATAACAGCCGTTGTTCCAATCCATCACGTGCCTCATGTCCAGGGATCCTGGTTTTTGCTGATAACACCCCTCCCACCCTCTCATTTTCAGATTAAAAAAGCAAACCCAAATCCACATTTTTTCCCTGATCCAAATGAAACACCACTGGTGATCACAGAAAAAATGTGGATTTGGGGTTTGTTTTTTAATCCAAAAAATGGGGATTTTTTTTAATCAGAGAAAACCACCAGTATCCCTTCTCATGTCTGAGGGCAGAACAGCAGCTTGGGTTGTACAGAGCACCTATCACTAGAGGACTCCAAAGCAGCAGCTACTCCAGCAGCTGCAGCAAACTTAGCCTTGCTGGGAGTCAGGGGGGCATCTGCTGAGCTGAGGGTCAGCCCCAAGCAGTGACAGCTTCAGAGGGATCTGCCATCAGGGAGGACAAGGACAGCTTCACCCAGTGTTGTGAACCCACAGCACCAAGCCGGCATGCTCAGCAGGTTATCTAGGAGTGAGCCAGCCTTAAGAAAATGGAGTGGGCAACCCAAGCCACTTGAGTAACCTCGCAAATAAAAGTATCTGAGTTGCTACCTTTTTAGCTCCCCACTTGCCAGCCAGCTTTGGGCAAGAGTGTGGGGGATGTGGACCCACACATAGCGATGAGGGCACCACAGGGACTTTAACAAGGAGACACAGAACAAATGTGAGGAATTTGTGTCTCTTATGAAATAGTGAGTTGTCATCCAAGGGACTTCACTGCCCCCATCTGTGTGGAATTTAGCCTGCAGCTCATGGCTCTGAGCTACTGTGAGGACAGCATAAAAATATGTGGAATTTGGTATCAAAGTAAATAGCACAGGAGCTACCATGCTGACTATATTATTCAGTTCCCTCCTTGCATCCTCAGCTGGCCTCAGACCTTGCAGCCACTGTTGGCCCAGAAGAAAACACTTGACTAAAATCTTACTTTGGAAAATAATGGCTTTTGTTGCTGATAGGAAGCCTGAGATGGCTTTTTTTTTCACTGTTGAGCAAGAATCATCTTTTATAAAGTCCTCAGGAGGTAAGTCTCATTGTCCCATACTGAGCCATGGGGGAAAGGAGATGATTTCCTTACAGCAGGACAACATTGAGATGGACCCAGGTGTATCTGGACTCCCTGTGATTCCTTAGTCCACAGCTCTTCTAGGAAAAGGGAAGTTTTTGGCTTAAGAACCTGCCAGTGCACAAACATGTTTCTTACCAATACTGATCCCTCTAGATTGGGAAACGGAGCGGAGTCCAGATCCCACTGATGCTGTGTCCATGTTGTCAAGGTAGCAGGGAGACTTTTATGTGCTTTTATCTTGGAATCAGGCATACACATTTTTTCCAATGGGGTATGTGACCACCTGGTTTCAATTCCCTGCCCTCAGGTGGTTTGAATTCTGCAGGTAGATGACATTTCTCTCTCGGGATCACTTTGGGATCAAAGCAGTTCTCTCTCGCCCCAGTCCCTGGCCTTGTTCTTGCCCGCCACGACTTGATGTTTTTCAGTGTCAAGATCCATTCATGGTATACTTCGTGGCCCAGGATCCCTCGGCAGTCACATCATGGGGCTCCGCCACCCCTGTACCCCAGCCTCACGCCACCTTTAGTGCGTTCTTCTTCTACGGGTCCACATCTTCAGCTGTAGAGTACTATTTCCCACCTGGCCTACCCCTGTCGTGGTGCTCGTCACTAAGCCTGGCCCACGGTCCTGCTGGCCTTCTCCCTGTTTGACCCTGGATGGGGTCTCTGCACAGGTTCTGGCCTCACCAAAATACCCTAGACCTCCCCTTCTATAGGGTTGCCACCTCAGGTCTCCCTCCCCAACCGGGGATATCCCCTGCACCAAAACAACTTAAATCACGCTACTCAGCCCTCGCTCTGCTGAGCCTTCTATCTGGACCTCATCAGTCCTTTTGAGCCATGCTTGACCCCAGCCTTCCTGGTGCCTCCCTCAGCTCACTGCACCAGGATGTGGCGGCGACACCCTCTCGGGGTTCTCCAAGGGTTTCTCCCCCTTTGTGAGGCTGAGCCTATGCAGTGTCGCTCCGGCACTTCCCCTGTGGCCCACACTGCCGTCCCTCTTGTGCTTTGGCGTGCCCTCTGCAGCCACGTTTCCTGCTCCTTCCTCGTCCTGAGCAGCCTCCCACCACGCTGTTTGTCTTTGCCCCTTCAGCACCTCTTCCACCTCCTCAGTCGTACCGGTCGCCGCCTCTCTCGCCGGCAGAGCCGGTGGCTGTTCTCCCCAGGGGCTATTCGCCCCTCCCGCTGGTGGAGCTGGTATCCGATCTCCCGTAGGGTCATCCGCTCCTTCTGCGGCTGCAGCTGTTATTTTTAACACTGCCAGCTGGTGGGTCTCAATGACGTCACCGGCTGGGCATACCCATACGAAAAGGTGGCTGATGCGCCGCGCGGGTCTTTCCGTCGGTGTCGCGTGCTCATCATCCATTTCTGCTGGTAAGTCCTGTTTATTATTTGGTTCCCTGGGACATAACCCCCCCTGTCAGTTGCCTTGTGGCAGTCTGAGGGGGCCCTTATCCCTCGTACCTGGGAGTTGTTGGAACGTGTTTCCTCCTCTTGGATCGTCCTCGAGGTCCTCGGACTCGGGGCAGCTGGAGAGAAAGTCTGCTGTTATGTTGTCCTTCCCGGGACGGTACACAGTACGAAATTTGAATGGCTGTAACGCCAGAGCCCACTGCATAATGCATGCGTTATCGGTTTTAGTGGAGCTAAGCCATTTGAGGGGTGCAGGGTCAGTAACAAGCGTGAATTCCCTCCCCAGCAGATAGTATCTGAAGTGGTCTACTGCCCACCAGATCGCCAAACATTCTTGTTCTACCGTGGCATACCTGGTTTCAGCCGGTAGCAACTTCCGACTTGCGTATGTCACCGGCTGGTCTATACCCGCATCCTGTTGCATCAGCACCACCCCAATGGCAACTTCGGAAGCGTCCATCTGTAACGTAAAAGATTTCATGAAATAAGGGGTATGTATTAATATGTCGTCACATAGGGCTTTCTTCAAAGCCTGGAAGCTACGTAGCATGGGCCCTGTCCACTTGATCCCCTTTCGATATGAGCCATTTAGTGCCTCAGACAGCGGGGACGCTAGTTCCAAAAACCTGGGAATGAACCTTTGATAATAGTTCACCAATCCCAAGAAGGAGCGTAGTTGTTTGAGCGTTTGAGGGGGTTGGAATGACCAGATAGCGTGTACTTTGTCCTCCAGTGGCTGCATAGTTCCCTGGCCCACTAGAAACCCGAGATATTTTGTATACTTTTGAGCTATAGCACACTTTTGGGGATTCGCTGTCAGGCCGGCCTGGCAGAGTTCACTCAATACCGCCTTAAGGGCCCGGAGGTGCTGGTTCCAGAACTGCGTGAATATGACGATGTCGTCAATATACGCTGCTGCGTACTCCGCATGCGGCACTAGAATCCGATCCATGAGGTGTTGAAAGGTGGCAGCCGCTCTGTGTAGGCCGAACGGCATCCTTACAAATTTGTATAAGCCCCATAGAGTCCCAAAAGCCATCTTGGGGCAGTCACATGGTCGTATGGGTATTTGCCAGTACCCCTTAGCTAAGTCTAGGGTGGTTATGAATTGGGCTGCCCCAATGCACTCTACCAGTTCGGTTACCTGAGGCATGGAGAAGGTGTCGAATGTGTCTACCTCATTTAATCTGCGGTAATCAATGCAGAGCCGCAGGGTCCCATCCGGTTTGCGCACGGGCACTAGAGAGCTTCGCCATGGACTCCATGAAGGTCTGATCACCCCCATGACCCGCATCTTCTCTACTTCTTCTCGCACCTCCCCCGCTAGGTGATGTGGTATGGGATGCCATCGGTCATGCACAATGACATCGGGGGGAGTCTGGATCGAGTGATAGGTATTCTTCACCCATCCCGGCTCCTCCAAGAAGACCTCCTTAAATTCGTCCAGGAGGCATCCCACTTCCCTCCTCTGGGATGCTGTTAAGTCGTTGTTCACCCGTACGCCCTCCACGGGTGCAGGAACCCCGTGGCTTGTATCAGGTTCTTGATGTTCTAGGTCCTCGCACACCTCTTCTTCAGAGGTAGCCCACCCTTCAGGCTGATGCCATTCATGCAATAGGTTAACATGATAAATCTGCTTTGCCCTCGGATGCCCGGGGCGATATACCTTGTAATTGACAGGTCCAACACGAGCGTGTAATTTTGAATGGTCCCTGCCACTAGGTCAACAGCTTACTGTGCGAGGTGGGTAATAGGACTAGCACTTTCTGCCCTGGCTGGAACTCCCATTCCCTGGAGCGCACGTCGTATTTCTCCTTTTGGCGGTGCTGCGCATGCTGTAGGTTGTCAGCACCCAATTCACGGGCGCTTTGGATGTGGCGCTGGAAATCCTGTTGATATTTGGAGGGGCTAGAGACAGCCAGGGGGCCCTGTTCCCATTCCTCCCTAAGAATTTGTAACAGTCTCCGGGGGCGATGGCCTAACACCAATTCAAAGGGAGAATAGCCCAGGGATTCCGATGGCGCGTCCCGCAGTACAAACAGAGCTAACGGGAGCATCAGATCCCAACACTGTGGATCACCCTGGATGCATCGCCTGAGCACCTTCTTTAATGTTCCACTGAACCACTCCACCAGCCCATTGGTTTGCAGGTGGTACACCAAGGTCCGCAGTTGCTTGATTCGCAGGGTCTGGCATACCCCTGCAGCACTCCGGACATAAAATTTCACCCCTGGTCGGTCAGAATCTCATGGGGAATCTCCATGCGTGATAACCACTTCACCAGCTCCTCAGCAATTCGGGGGGCCATTACTGACCGCAGCGGCATAGCATTGGGGTACCTTGTGGCATAATCTACAAACACCAGGATGTATTGGTGTCCGCTACTACTGCGGGGTAACGGCCCAACAACATCCATTGTGATGAGGGAGAAGGGCAGGTCAATGACAGGTAAGGGTCTCATGGGTGCCCGTGGGGGCCGATCCTCCCTGGCTTTTTGGCACACCGGACACTCTGTGCACCGCCGGGTCACATCCTCTCCCGTCTTCGGCCAGAAAAACCACCTGAAGATTTTGCCTAGTGTTCGGTCCCTCCCCAGGTGGCCACCCACCAGATTGGCGTAAGCCAATTGCCACACTGCCTTTCGGAAGCAGGAAGGCACTACTAGCTGCACCCCTTCCTCTTGACCCGCCTCCCCACGCCTGGACTCAATATAAGAGATGCCGTCTCACCTCGAATCCCCTGTCCGAGTTGGGCTCTTCCCCCGGCTGAAGACTCTCATCCTTGGTCCTTGTCCAGAGTTCTTGCAGCTCTAGGTCCTCCTCTTGTGCCTGCCAGAATTGCTGGCTGCTAGCGATGTCTTGCCAGTCCATCAGGGGGTCTTCCGTCTCGGCATCACCGAGCCATTCCTCTTGGGTCTGCTGGGCCCGGTGGGTAGTCTCGACATCTTGTACCCTATCCATTATGTCATATAGTGGGGCCCAATCCCTCCCCAAAAGCATATCACACACTAGTCGAGATGTCACCCCTACTAATATTTCACCTTGAAATTCCATGACCCAGAGGTGTACCCATGTTCAGCATATGGCCTGGGTTTCCCCATGCAGGCACGAAACCCTCACTGGCTCCCCTTGATATTCGTATCTGGACAGGAGAAGCTCGGCTTTAATCAGTGACTGGGCGCACCCTGAGTCCAATACAGCCCAGACTGGGTGGCCCTCCACCTGGGCCCTCACCATAGGCTGCTTCCACATGGGGTTTGAACCACCTACCCCAAAGCTACAGTCCATGGGTTCTCCTTGAACTTGTTCCTTGGGGCCTTCGGCCAGACCTCGCTAATATCCCTGAGTCCACCATCTGTCGGCGACCCGCCCTGGGCACTCCCGGGCGAAATGCCCCATCTGGCCACAATGAAAACATAACATATCCCTCCTGGGGGTTTGTATCCAGGCTTCCGTCGCTCCCCCTCTCTTGTTGTCGGTTGTACAGGTCCGCGTCTCTCTCGTGGGTAGTGGCACTCCGCGGCTGTAAAGGACTCTGCCAACTTTACTGCCGCGTCACAGGAGTCAGGGGAATGTTGGCGAACCCATCTCTGGGTCCTTTCTTCAAGATCGTTTATAAACTGCTCCAGTATGACCTTATCTACCAGGGCTGCCAAGGTACTTGTGGGTAAATTGACCCACTTCCCGAAAAGGTCCCGGAGACACTGTAGCAGTAATCGGGGGCGTCTCTCTTCCGGTCCTTTCTTTGCCTGAAAGAGCCGGTGATAGTATTCGGGATTGATCTTGGGGCGATACAAAATAGCGGCTTTGACTGCCTCATAATCTCAGGCTTCCTCCTGTGTCAAGGCCCTATATGCGGCCTGGGCCTTGCCCACAGCCAGGGCCCCCAGCTGACTGGCCCAGTATACCTTTTCAAGACCGATAGTAACGGCATGTTGTTCAAACGCCTCGATGAATGCCTCTGGATCATCATCAGCTGTCATTTTAGGCATCCGGACTGCTGGCGGACCATGCTGCACCATCATATGTTGTTGCGAGCCCACTATCTGGGTCAAGTCTTGTAGGGTCTGTGCTAGTAGATCCGTCGAGGTCATCTTGGCTGGCTGCATGTCAGCAGCTCGGACCCTTGATGGTTTCCTGGCCAATGCACCAATCTGTGACTGCTGGGTTTCAATTCCCCGCCCTTGGATGGTTCGAATTCTGCAGGTAGATGACACTCCCCTCTTGGGATCACTTTGGGATCGAAGCAGTTCTCTCTCACCCCAGTCCCCAACCCTGTTCTCGTCCGCCACAACTTGATGTTTTTCAGTGTCGAAGTCGGTTTGTGGTACACTCCATGGCCCAGGATCCCTCGGTGGTCACATCATGGGGCTCCGCCACCCCTGTACCCCGGCCTCACTCCACCTTTAGTGCATTCTTCTACGGGTCCAGGTCTTCAGCTGTAGAATACTATTTCCTACCTGGCCTACCCCTGTCGTGGTGCTCGTCACTAAGCCTGGCCCACGGTCTTCTCCCTGTTTGACCCTGGATGGGGTCTCTGCACAGGTTCTGGCCTCACCAAAATACCCTAGACCTCCCCTTCTATAGGGATGCCACCTCAGCTCTCCCTCTCCAACCGGGGATATCCCCTGCACCAAAACAACTTAAATCACGCTACTCAGCCTTCGCTCTGCTGAGCCTTCTATCTGGACCTCATCAGTCCTTCCGAGCCGTGCTTGACCCCAGCCTTCCTGGTGCCTCCCTCAGCTCACTGCACCGGGACGTGGCGGCGACACCCTCTCGGGGTTCTCCAAGGGTTTCTCCCCCTTTGTGAGGCTGAGCCTATGCAGTGTCGCTCCGGCACTTCCCCTGTGGCCCACGCTGCTGTCCCTCTTGTGCTTTGGCGTGCCCTCTGCAGCCACGTTTCCTGCTCCTTCCTCGTCCTGAGCAGCCTCCCACCACGCTGTTTGTCTTTGCCCCTTCAGCACCTCTTCCACCTCCTCAGTCATCCCGCTCACTGCCTCTCTCGCCGGCAGAGCTGGTGGCTGTTCTCCCTAGGGGCTATCCGCCTCTCCCGCCGGTGGAGCCGGTATCCACACTCCCGCAGGGTCATCCGTTCCTTCCGCAGCTGCAGTTGTTGTTTTTAACTTTGCCAGTTGGTGGGTCTCAATGACATCACCGGCTGGGCGTACCCGTACAAAAAGGTGGCTGACGTGCCGCGCGGGTCTTTCCGTCGGTGTCACATGCTCGTCGTCCATTTCTGCCGGTAAGTCCTGTCTATTATTTGGCTCCCCAGGATAGGGTAACATTGTGTTTTTGACTGATCTCTTAATTTCGTCAAATCAGTCAAGAAATAGGAACCTACAAACTGTTATTGGAGGTTACACAATAAAGGAAGCTGCAGTGGTTTGGACACATCACCCACTTGTGGCAGACATCAAAGTGCAGCCACTGGCAAGGATATTAGAGAACTCATGGTGCTTGGGCGAAGTAGCTGAAGATTGGAAGAAGGGCAGTGTGGTACCCATCTTCAAGGAAGGGAGGAAAGAAGACCCAGGAAACTACAGGCCATTCAGTCTGACTTCAATCCCTGGGAAGATTTTGGGAAAAAAAAATCCAAAAAACCATTCTTGACAGGCTAACAGAAAGCATTCTGAGGGACAGCCAGCATGTGTTTGTTGCGGGTAGATCTTGCCTGCCCAACCTTATCTCCTTCTATAACCAGGTGATGTATCACCTGGACAAAAGGGAAGAGGCTGATATATTTGGACTTTAAAAAAGCTTTTGACCTGGTGTCTCATGATGTCCTCATGGAAAAATTGAGAAACTACAGCCTCGGCTACTTCTCAGTCCAATGGCTGGGGAACTGGCTCCAAGGTTGGACCCAGAGAGTGGTAAATGACAGAACTGAATCAACGTGGCACTCAGTGACTAGTGGTGTCCCTCAAGGCTCTATTCTCAGACCTGTACTTTTTAATGTCTTCATAAATGATCTGGACACTGGTGTCAGAAGCAGAATGGCTAAGGTCACGGATGACAATAAACTTTGGAGAAGAGTGTCCACGCTTGAGGATAGGCTGGTGATCCAGGATGACCTCAATAAGCTTGTAAAGTTGGTGGATGAAAACCTGATGGCATTCAATATGGAGAAATGCAAGGTGCTCCACCTCAGGAAAAGAAACCCACATCACACTTATAGGGTCAGCAATGCTACGCTCACTAGCAGCATGACCAAAAGAGACTTGGGGGTAATGATTGACCACAAGATGAACATGAGCCACCAATGCAATACCACAGCTGGCAAAGCGAATAAAATTCTGGCTTGCATCTACTGATGCATCTTGAACAAAACCTAGGATGTCATCCTCCCACTATACTCAGCCTTGGTGAGGCTGCACCTGGAGTACTGCATCCAATTCTGGGCTCCACAATTTAGGAAGGACGTGGAGAAGCTTGAAAGAGTCCAGAGGAAAGCCACATGCATGATCAGAGGGCAGGAGAACAGGCCTTATGAAGAGAGGCTGAGAGCTATGAGACTTGTCAGCTTGGAGAAGCGCAGGGTCAGGGGGGACCTGGTGGCTGCCTATATGTACATAAGGAGTGTGCATCAGGATCTGGGGGAACGTCTGTTCACCAGAGCACCCCAAGGGATGACAAGGTCCAATGGTCACAAACTCCTGCAAGACCATTTTAGGCTGAACATAAGGTAAAACTTCTTTACTGTCCAGGCCCCCAAGGCCTGGAACAGACTTCCCCTAGAGGTGGTGCAAGCACCTACTCTGGACACTTTCAAGAAACATTTGGATATTTATCTTGCTGGGATCCTTTGACCCCGGCTGACTTCCTACCCCTTGGGCAGGGTGCTGGAACCGATGTTACAAGTTCCCTTCCAGCCCTAATGTCTATGAAATCTATGAAATCACAAGAAGGCTGGACAGCCCTTGCCAAAACCATAATGCAGGGCACAGTGGAGGGAAAAATAAAAAGAGGTAGACCCAAGAAGAGCTGGGGAACCAGTATTAAAGACAGGAAGGGGCTTCAACTGACAAAGTGCACAAAGCTCTCCAAACACAGGCCAGAGTGGAAGAGTTATTACAACATCTAAGGTGCTCCAATGGTCGCAGCAGCCTTGGGACTGGCCTGACCTGACATTGTGTTCAAGCTGGGTTTACTATTGGGATCAGAGCTAACAAGGACCATTAAAAAAAAGGATACAGATGCTGGATTGGCCTTTATCAAAATTCCCAGACAGCTCCCTGTTTGTGAGCTTCATGGAAAGCCCTGAGTTCAAGTCACAGCCAGTGGAATCTCTCAGAGAGGGACTGGGCAACAGGACCTGGTTTATGATTCTCCCACCAACTCTCACAGCACTTACGAGTTCTGTGTTATAATCTTTTGCCACACTTGTTTTCCCAGTCTAGGAGGTGTGTGTGTGTGGGGGGGGGAAGCGATCTGCTTTAGCAGAGAAGACAGAGGTCTGATTTTTCCCCTGATCTTCTTTTCCCTTGCTTTAGCTGTTGTCTGAACTTTTTCCTGGCAGTTCCCATGGGTCCACTCTCATCCATTCCCCCTAGAAACATTGTCTTGAGTTTCAGGTTTGCACAAAGGTAAGACGGGAAGGACTGAACTTGTGATTGAGGTGGGAGATGGAGACTTAGGGGTCTTGAATTCATGTCTCCATCTTAGACTCCTTGTGCAACCCAAGGCAAGTGAGTTTTCTTGATTCCCAGTCTGTAAAAAGGGGCTAATAATCCCTTTCACAGGGTGTTTAAGGCCAAGAGAAGCCATTAGTTCAGTAGGCCGCACCATCTCCCAAACTACTAGATTGATTGGCTCTGAACGTCCTGACCTCCATTGTATTACAGGCCATTCTGCTCACTCAGGTTCCTCTGTATGGAGACCAGCAGCTTGTTTCATACTTCCAGCAGAAGAAGAACCTTTGTCCTCTCTCTCTCAGGGCTTGTCTGGATCCAGGAAAATGTCTGGGATGCTAAATTGTCATCTACTTGCTAAATAGTCATCTTCACTGATTCTGTATATGGACACTGGAAGCATAAAGAGCAGGGTTTGCGCCCTGGGCAAACCCTGCCAGGGGGAGAGACAGAAGAAAAGGGGGAGAAGGTGCTGTTGAACGCTGGAGGTGTTTCGGAGGGGGGGAATATTACCTATGCTGAGGACTTAAAAACAATCCCTAGCTGCTGTTTCCACAGTGCGGTCTGCCCTTCCCCAATGTCACTCTTACAGCAGCAGTGCAGTGTTGGTGCACCCGGCTGTTGCTTCAAGCAGCAAGCTGTGGGGCTACTCCTCCTGTCAGGGCACAGACCCCACACGGTGGGGGACAATTCTGCTGCCACCACAAAGTGGGCACTCAAGGCTAAAGCCCCATTCACCCTCACCAAGTTACGCTACTGATGGACACTCATTCCATGCTGAGAGTGTCCTTGTGCAGGTTAGCTCTGTCCATTTGCGAACAAGAGAAGTCATGTGGCATAGCTGCCTGGCTCAGAATTCACACCTAGCAATAACCTTCCTATGTGGACAAGCTCTCCTTCACTTTGTGTGCTTCCTTACAAGTCCCATACTTTCAGTTTATCGCCCTTGTTTCCTCAGCTGTTTCCCTTTGGGAGCTAAGACCCATGTGAAAAGACAGTGACCAGAACAGCATTATTTACAGATCAATGAGAATGCAGGGCCAGATGCTTCTTTTATAACAGGGGTCAGCAACCACCGGCACGCATGCTGAGCATGGCATGCAAGGCCATTTTGTTCGGCACACCACTGCCAGCCCAGGCTCTAACCAGCTGCTGCCAGCCACGGAGCCCAGGCTGCTCCCAGCAGGCAGCTGGGAGGCTGCAAGCCCTGCTGCAAGCAGATGGGGCTCCATGGGCTGGCTGCAGCCGGGAGGTTGCAAACAGCTGCTCTGGGCTCCAGCATGTTGGCACTCCGGCACCTTCCAGGGTAGACATTGTGGGTTTTTTGGCACCCTGGCCAAAAAATGTTGCCTACCCCTGTTCTATAACATGACATCGTCTTAGCCGTAACACTAAACCACAAAAAAGAGTGGGAGGAGGACCCACCAACCTCCTGCATTCATTATTTTCCATGGTTTGAAGTGGGGTGAAATAGGATCACACTTGGACACCTAAGTCCTCTTAGATGCCTAAGAGGTGGAAAAGGTTCTGGCCTTTAGGCACCTAAGTCCATGTAGGCATGGTAAGTTGAACAGGCTCTGTCTCAGTCATTAGAGAGGAAAGGGTTAAAGCAATAAAAGCTTAGGCCTGTGTTAGCTCACCTAAAGCTTAGCATTTACCTCAAGATTAGGTAGCTCCCAGTTATCTTAGTTGCCCTTATGCTTCTGGGAACCATAATACAACCTCTTCCTCTGCACACCTTCCTCTGACTCTCCCAGCCTCAAAGTAGTGGGTTTTTAATTGCTGCCATTTGCATTAAGGGCACCCTGTTCTGAGTGCCCCCACCCTCAACCTTAGGTTTACAAGCTGGATCTCCAACCAGTGCCTGATGGGGATAAGCCTTCAAAGGAACTGACACCTTTATTGTTCAGTATCAGTGACTGGGGCTAACTCTACCTATTGTCTCTCTTTATGCAAACCAACCAGGACTGAATTAACTCTCTGTACCCAGTCTGGAAAGAAACAGAGGCCCATAGTGTCTAGTTAAAACAATAACACGCTGGCATCTCCCACCTTCTGCTTGATTGGATTTCATAGATTTCATAGACATTAGGGCTAGAAGGGACCTCGGGAGATCGAGTCCAGCCCCCTGCCCAAAGGGCAGGAAGTCAGGTGGGGTCATAGGATCCCAGCAAGATAAGCATCCAATTTACTTTTGAAGGTGTTCAATGTAGGTGCTTGAACCACCTCCGCTGGCAGACTGTTCCAGACCTTGGGGGCTCGGACAGGAAAGAAATTCTTCCTTATGTCCAGCCTGAAACGGTCTTGCAGGAGTTTGTGACTGTT
>NW_017728937.1:788184-806950 GCF_001723895.1 Crocodylus porosus | reverse complement strand
GCAGAACAAAGAGAGCTCTTGGAGTTTTTCCTTCGGTTCCCAACCCCCCCTTCCCTCTCTCATTAAGGAGACAAGGAGGGCTGGCAGCCGTGCTTATTCAGAGGACAACACTATTGATGGGAGCTAACAGCTATTGATAATGCATTTTTAATAATATTTCTAACATTTAGACCAGATACAGGCCCCAACTTGCTATGTGCTCACATGGCCAGAACAACTGGGGCCATGTTTTCCACATAAAAACACAATATACAGCAACCAGAAGTGTGCAGGGGGGTTACACTTGTCTGAATAAAGAGCATGTGAAAGATAAGAACTGGTTTTGTTTGCATTTAATGACAGGGACTGTTAGGGTAGCTTGCCATACTTTATGCCTTAAAGTTGCACCTGTTTATGGAGTGGTGAATTATAATATTGTTTAAAGTTTTCTTTTATATTCAGCCATATTTAATCATTGCTTAAGTTCTGTATAGCCTTACTGTTATCTAAATTTATCATTTTGCTAGTGTGTGCAATATCAGCTGGCCTTGCCTGTTGCAAGTAGCTTATGGCCTTGAGTTTGTTCACATGATGTTTCTTTCCTTTTCTATCACCATGAGAAGTTTTTCTAACACAACATAGTAATAGTTTTGGTACTAGCTCAAATTAACTGAACTTGGCACTAACTGGCTGAATCAGAGAGATGAAATGATTGGATATGTTAATAAAATGTGATAAGGGAGACCAGTGGACAATGGCCAAAGAAAGACACCAGAAAAAAGGCCAGATTAAGAGATGTGTTTGTGATGGGTCAGTTGAACAAAGGAATATATTGACAGAATAAAATATGGTCAATATGCTGACAGCAGAGTGACCAATCCGAAAACAGAGTCCTAAAAGGAGTGAAGTTAAAGAAAAGCATAAAAGAGGGCAGCAAGAAAATTAAGTGTCACTGTCGTCATCATCATCATCATAAATCCAGCCTTCAACATCTGTCTGGACCATCCCAGCCAACAACTTCCAGGAACTGAGTGGCTGTCTTTTCCGTTGAGCAAAGTAACATCTAGGATTGGGTAAGGTTATTGTACTGAACGTTTTTTCTCTCTCTGAATATAGAAACTGCTAAAATAATACTTGTTTTATTAATAAAGTTAGACTTGGATTTTAGGACACTGAGTTGTCTATGTTTGTATTTCACATTCCATTTAAGGGTTAACTGTGCTTTAATGATCCCTGAGCAAGCACTACTTGGTGGAAGATGGTGCTAACAGGACAGAACCCAGGACGCCTGCCTTATGATACAGCCTACATACCAACCTTGTGCATGCTAAGGTGCCTGAACTGAAGCCTTTGCAAGGGGTCTGTGATGGGCCTAGGGATGCAAGTTAAAAACTGAACCCAAAAAAGAACAGTAATGAAACAGGGAAGTGCACCAGGCAAGAGGCCATTTCCCACAGTTCTCAACTGTGCACTTGCTAAGAAAAAACAGGAAACATGAAATCCATGAGTGGATCCAGGGGGCTGCGGTGGAGTAGACACACTCCCCTTTTTGCTGACACCGCTACTATACCCAACTGACCCAGGGTACACTGGGACTGCCAGAGCCTCCCTTGCCTCACTCTAACGAGGGGCTGCAGATGCATGGAGTGCCTGGGTTGGCAGGGGACAGCAACGGCAGTAGGTAGGTTTCCTCTTCCTGCGCCTGTTCCCATGCTGCCCCTCTACCAGGTGTCCCTGCTGGCCAAGTACAAATGCTGAAAGAAGGAACCTGTCTCACTACTGCTGCCACTCACCATCCCTGGCTGACACAGGCATGGGGGGAGCCCCAGAGCTGCTGCTGCACTGCTGCAGTCACAGACTGCAGGGAGTGACTGTGCAGGGAGCCAGGTTCAACTGGGAACAGCAGTGGCTGCACACAGGTTCCTCCCTCTTTCCAACACCTGCTCCCAGACAGCAAGGGAGTTAGGCAGCCCAGGCAGGGAGCAGGCACTGGATGGAGGAACCTTCACATTGCTGCTGTCTCTGTCCCTGGCCAAGCTAACACCCTGCACAGCTGCTCCCCCACAGCCCCTTGACAGACCAACACAGGAGCAGGTTTGGATCTCCCCCAATGCCTGGGTCAGCCAAGGGTAGGGACAGCTGGAGCCCCTTCCTTCACATGCTCCCTGCCTGACCCCCCAGTGCCCCTGTGTGTTGGGGAGGTCCTCAGCCACACCTCTCCCCTATCTCCCCATGGCCTGAGGAATACTGTGCCACCTCCCCCCTCAGTAAATCCTGATCTACCCATGAAGAAATTATCATAGACATGTCTGGCCTTTTTTCTAATCACAAGAGAGGCAGGCTGGGAGAGAACTCAGGTACCCTGCTCCCTCTCCCCTGCTACCTGAGGCATTCAATGCCTGAGTATAAAAAGATTTGGTCTATGTAATCTCTGTAATAGCTGACCATTTGAACAAGAAGAGACTGTTTTGCATGATAGAGGGAGTTTGAATTTGTGGGCCAGTGGCCAGGTTTTTGAAGCAATGCCGTCTTATCTCCCCTGTTCCTAGACTGAAGGTTGCTGTGTAACTAGTTTATGTTAATGTAACTTTTTACTTTATTGTTCTATCCTGTTTTATAACTTATATTCTATCTAACAATATATTTACATTTGGTTTAATATATTCCTGTGCATGTCTTTATTTTGTACAAACTCTCACATGCATAAAGCCTAGTGGATATCCAACCTAAGCTTTAACTCTTAGGTTACCTGGCTAAACCTTGTGGCTCTCACCCTGGCTGAGCTCTTGGATGCCCTCTGCTTGATGCTCACCAACAAAGCACCAGGCACCAACAGGCTGACTGTGGAGTTCTACTGCACCTTCTGGGATGTCCTCAGCCCAGACCTTGTACAAGAAGGGAAGAGACAAACAAAAAGGGGTTTTCCCCTCTGTCTTCTTCCCTGGCATGCAGAGAGGCACAAGCACAACAGGCTCCGACGTGGCAGTTTTGCAGTTGCCTGAGCCTGCGGGTCAGGGAAACAAGAGGATGGAGCCTGGGAGGAGGTGGGGCTTGGCAATGAGTGACTGGGAATGCGGGGGAGGAGACCAGAAGGCAATTGACAGGGTGGATCACAGATACCTCGCGGGCATAGAAAATGAGGGTTGAAAGGGACCTCAGGAGGTCATCTAGTCCAACCCTCTGCTCAAAGCAGGACCATCCTCAGCTAGATCACCCCAGCTAAGGCTTTGTCTAGCCAGGTCTTAAAAGCCTTGGAGGACAGAGAGCCCACAACCTCTTTGGATAACCTGTTCCACTGTTTTACTACCCTCCTACTGAAAAAGTTTTTCCTAACATCTAACCTAAATTTGCTGCAACTTGAGGCCATTGCTCCTTGTTCTCTCATCTGCCACCACTGAGAACAGTCCAGCTCCATTCTCTTTGGAACCACCCTTCAGTTAAACCCATGTAGTATAGTGTAGTAGCTGCTGTAGTGATTGTGAGATATCTACCTATCTGAGGCCCTAAAGTCTGGTGTCGATGGTCAGCTTCCTTCAAGGCAATGTCTTCTCCAGAAGGGGGTCACCTGCTTGTCCTTCTGACTCAGTAGGTCAGGTGCTGGATGAGAGGGTGCCACTGAGGGTCACGCTTCACTGCCTTTTATCCCTTTCTGGCAGACCTATGTGATCCCCCAGCATCATCTTGGCTGCCCAATCCAGACGTTGCTGTCCCATGTGGGTTTTGAGTAGCACATGACAGGGGTCTCTGTCTGCTGGTGAAGTTTCAGAAATCCATCCTTGACTTACTGACTTAATGGCTGTATTGTCTTACAGAAATAGTCAATAGGGTGGGTGCTCAGTTCCAGGAATCAGTTCCTTGGCTTGATTAGCTTAAAATGGCTTTAGAGTAGAGTTTTGTAATGGTAAGTTCTTTTGCCTCAGCTGTTGTCATTTAATTACCTACTGATCACCATACACTCACATTCACTCAAGGGACCATCCAATATAGCAGATTTCATCACTTTACAATTACAATTTCAATGCAGTTTTTAACAATGGTCTAGAGTGTAACTTCACTCTACAAGGAGTACATTCCTTAAGGGTTTAAAAGTATAAAATATAAAATACAAAATGCCATGGTAAAAATGAGACAGTTGAAATATAAACATGCACTGTGAGAACTATATAAAAATGCAATGTGAGGTAGTGAGGATTAAAGGTTACTGGGGACAGTGAGTGAGTTATTAGCACCAGGATATATTTACAGTCTTTGAAGTGGATATTTTAGTTCTTTTGTTTTCTTTGGTGACACTGAGCTTAATTAATATGTAGATGTAGTTTCTAGGTTTCTCCTACAGAAAACCACTTCAGCTTTCTGGCTTGCTCTGAGCCTTGTCACACCCATGCAATGAGTATACTAGGTCTCTGCCAATACTTAGAAGGAAAAAGAAACGCACAAAACGTGGGGGGTTGCAGGCAAGAAGGGGCTTTTGTTATTTAAGTGCCCAGAAGGAAAATGTACAAAGGGGGTTTCTCCTACATGCCCATATCAGGGATCTCCTGGACTATATCAGGCAAGGGTGGGCAGATCCCTCTGCACTGGCCTGGCACATGGAGCTGTCCACACTGCGTATACCCTACTGCCTACTATAGGAAGTCAAAGCCACCCTACTGGACACTGCCCTGACCTACATTGACTAGGTCCTGCACAGGGGCACTCCCCACCCTCCAGTAGCCCCCTGTTGCCCAGAGCTCATCACAGGGCCCCTGCTTTGATAGGCTTAATGTCATTCACCATCACACCATGTCAACAGGCTAGGGGATACAAGCTGGTCCACTTCCAGACAACCCATCACCACCAGCTCTACACACATATGGTCTACACCCTCCATCATCCCAACCTCACATCCTGCTGACACCAAATGGCAGGATGCACTTGGCAAGGGCGAGGGTCCCCAGTGGATGAACATATATTCTACCTTGATCCCAACAAGCCACCAGGAACCTGCGGTCCCTGATCACCGCTGGCTGCCACCACAGCCAGTGTCTGCAGGTGGTCACTGCTGACACTGCTGCGGCCACTTGCAGGAGCTCCCTGCTTGGCCTGCTCCCGCCACCACCGCAGCTGCCTGTGGGAGCTCCCTGCTCACCGCTGCCATGCCCCCGCCACCACCGCCTGTGGGTGGTCGCCGTGCCCCCCCAGCCTCCGGGGTCACATGTCATTCATGCATTTACACACTCAGCATATGTTGACCCATCAAGTCCCAGGACTTCCTGGTCAACCTCCTCTTGGCCCTGGCTAAACCTACAATCTACCAAGGAATCTACATCCCCTGTAATCCCATGACTACCTATCTTAGTTAAGTCTCTGATGGGAGGCATTATCAAAGGCTTTTTTGGAGTCCAAATAGACTATGTCAACTGGATCGCCTTGATCCACCTGCTTACTGGTACCCTCAAAGAACTCAAGCAGGTTGGTGAGTGTCACAGGGTGAAGTCCGTAGGGATGGCTATGATGTCCCTAGGGCCCTGTGACCCTGCCAGCTTCACGCTACAGGCATCTTCTATTCTTGTCTGCCAACAATTTTTATTGTTACCTTTTATGCATCTAGAAAGTTTCTCCTGAAATTGTCTCTTAGGTTTGAGTTTTACATTTGATTTCCCAGTGTTTATGCTATGTTTTATCTTCCTCACTAGAGTTTAACTTCCACGTTTTGAAATAAACCTTTTTCTGCTTATTTCTTCTGCAGCTGCCATTAAACCATGCTGGCTTTCTTTTGGTCCACTTTCCCTTTTTTTTTTTTATTTCAGTTTTCATTTGCTCTGTCTCCCCATTATCATGCTCTTAAGCAATTCCTATGGTGTTTCACCATTAATCACTTCCCTAGAGACCCCTTTTAATCTCGGTCTAACTAGCTTCCTCATTTTTTATATTATTAGTCTCCCTTTTTAACGTTCAAGGCTACTGTGGTAGCTTTTCTTCTCATCTCTCCTCCTACATGGATGTCAAATCCAACTGTATTGTAGTCACTAGTACAAAATGGCTCAATAACATTTACCCTTTGCACCAGATCCTGCACACTACTTAAGACTAGGTAAAAAATGGCCTTTCCTCTTGTAAGAGAAATGTGCTCTCTGCATCCCAGCCTAATGTTAGATTGACCCAGTCTATTTGTAAATAGTTGAAGTCACCCATTATTACTGTTTTCTGCTGTATTTTCTCATCTCCTTTAGCATTTCTACCTCACTACAGCTGTCCTGGTCTGGGGGTTGATAGTATACCCCCAAAAAACTGACGTGATAAATTTTCAAAGAGCTCCCATATATCTCCTCAAAATTTTTATTTCACTAAGCTAAGCAACACAAAGTGATTTTTTTCTCTTCTCCCAAGACTGGTTCTGCCCCCCAGATAGTTTACTCTGGCCCTGTTCCAATAGGGATTTATCCTTCTTGCGATACAAGTGGCTGGAATTGTATACAAAGCAGTCTTCAACATATGGTTTGTGGGCTGGATCTAGTCTGTGGAGTTGTGTCATCTGGCCTGTGGAGCTGCCCACAAGTCTGGAAATTTGGCAGTAAAGGAAAAGTGGCAGGATCCCAGATTGCCCCAGGGATCTGAGAAAGGCAGCTGTTATTGCTGCACCACTTCCCTACTGGGATGACATGACCCCATGTACTAGCTTGCTCTGGAATGATGCATGGGTTTGCTTAGTGGTTGGACCCTGCCCCTGGTATCTAGTCTGCAGGCTGGCCCTATGCCACTCATCCAGCTCACAGGATAGAATAGGTTCACCCCCCACTGGTGTACAATATTCCAAATGAGGCCCCACCAATGGCATTAAGAATGCCATAACTCTACTAGAAATACCTTGATTGATAGATCACATGTACCTTTTCTGCAGATACTTCAACTTGGTGGCTCCAGATCTTTCCCCTCATTCATCTTCTCCAAGAGGAGCTCCCAGTTTTTAGCAGAAATTCTTATAAGTCTCCAAGTGCATGACTGTACACTTTATACCACTGAATCTTGCCCTATGTCCATTACCCAAGTCCTCAAGGTCATACAGTTCTTCATATGCAATATCCTAATCCTCCTCTATATCGATCATGCCTTTCAACCTTGTGTCACAAGGACATTCCTACTTTTTGTGCCAAGGTCATTAATAAAAATATTAAAGATCACTGTGAAGATCAGTCTTTGGAGAACTCCATCAGTAACTTTGCTCCAGCCTGATCATTTTCACCCCTATTCATTGTAGTATATCTTTTAGTCAGTGCTTTATAGGCCTTGCAATTACTGCTATCTTCTCCTGCTTAACTAGTAATTTCTTATATGGTGTCATATCCAGACAAATCAGAACCACTGCATTTCCTTTGTCTCGAAAATATGTTACCTTACCATATTAAAGCATCAGGTTAGCCTGGCATGATCTACCACTGGCAAAACCCATGCTGCATTTCATCCCATTTCTATTTACCTTCTGTCTAATTCTAGTCTTTCTATCCATGGTCAACATTGAAAACCAAGGTATAGTATTCATTTAGTTTTGGGTCATATGTGAATTATCTTTAATCTCTTCTCCATTCACACTGTACAGAAGCTCACCTTGTTCTCTTCTTTCCTACATAGCCAAAGAACCTTTTGCTATTTTTTTTAATATTCTTTACAAGGTCTAACTCAGCATGAGTTTTGGCAATTTGTACTTCACCCCTGTGTCCTGACTCCTAAGCTGTACCTTTTATTTGGTGATCAATTCTCTTGTTCCATTCTATGTAGAATCTCTGCTTACCCTCTACTATTGAAATGAAAGCCATACTATTTCATTTACTATGGGTCAGAATCATCATGAATGCTTATATGGAGCTGCGGTTAAAAGGTGTATCATAGTCATAACACCCACCCCAAGATGGATTTCACTTCTTGCACTTATTCACAAACAGATTTTATTTTTTTGATTTCCACATATCTAATTAAATCAAATCAATTCTGACTTCTGAACAGGCACCAGGGATTCTGTGGGTTTCTCCTCCTGTGACAAACTGGACTAAAGTGCAGAGCCTAAACTCTGCTTTGAGATGAGAAACAATTTCAGAACAACAGAAATTCATCCTGTCGTTGATACCACTTATAACCTGGTATACGCTATGGGATATCTTAAAAGTCTTTATTAAGAGGAGAATTGTTTTCAACTCGCCAGATAGAAAGAAAGCTTGTAAGGCTCAGCTTACAGAATTAACCGAACATCTTAAAAACTTTGGATTTAGAATTTGAAAACAATCTTTGCCCCCAAAACTTTAGAAAGCTAATTAACTGTCAATATGAAGTTAATAGGCTTACTTTGACCCAAGCTGAATGTTTTCAGTTCAAGAAAGTATATTGGAAGTCAGGTGAAGGAGCAGGGAAGCATGCTGCACATTGTGCTTGTGCCTCACCCCCTCAGGTGAGCAAGTAATACTTGGACCTGTTGTTGGGCTGGGAACATTTCTGGAAAGGGTGGACAGCAAGTTCAAACCTGGCCATGGCTTGTCATGATTCTGAGAACTAAATCTGTCAACCACTGTATGACCTCATCATTAACCCTTTCACCTGTAGCTGGTTGTCCCCCACTAGGCTGATCCAGCATGGAGGCCTATGCTTTCCTCATGGGCCATATCAAACAGATCCAGGGTTTTGCTTTTGAAATTGTTTGGAAGAGCCATGCAACCTCTCTGATTACAGATTCCCAAGAAGGGAAAAACGTCTTAGGGATGGAGGCAATGTGCAAGAAGTTTATGGTGCTGCCGACCAGGCTGGATCTATGAATCCTGTTTCTTGCCTTCATAAGCCTCTTAGCTAGTGGGTTTGAAAGCATTTTATGACAGCATTGATTAAAGAGGTAGGTTGATGACCATTACATTTTGAAGCAACCTTGTCAGCAATACAATCTTCCCTCACAGCCAGAAGTCAGGTGCCTTTGAAGTGGACCTTTCATTGATGTTTGAAAGCCAAGAGACCAGTTCTTCCTTGAACTTTTGGCAGAATTCTGCAGGTAGGTCATCAAGGTGGAAGCCTATGCCTGGTTCATCTCCCCCCATGGGTTTGACTGTTTCCTCTGACTACAAGCCTAAAGCTGGCTGGACCCATTGCTGTATTGGTATTTGTGGAATCATAAGACTTATAACAAAGTTACTCATTTCTTCTAGGCTGGGTGGAAAATTTATTCTTGTAACAAGCCTGGTGGAATTTCAGAAATTGGTCACTGTTCTTGCCTGGGTTAGTAATCACCTGCCCTTGTTCTGATGTAAACACTATTATATGGTGTCTGTGGCTTCTCACCTTTTCTCTGCACGCAAGAAGTGTCCTTGTTCCATGTGCATGATACAATGGCTGCCTGCCTTCCTGTGTCTCAAGCAGCTGAAACTGATCCTCTCTCATTGCTGCGGAATGAAAACCCAGATCCATTAAGAAACTTCCTCAAGGGCAGACAGGGAAACTGTAGCCAAGCAAGAGACTGAACCAAATCCTCTGAGTACTACCCCAGATGGATTCCTCCCGCTCCACCCCTCTACACCCTCTCTAGCAGCTGTCTTTATCCCCTGGGCAGAACTGAATAGTCATACCTCCCCACGGGTGGTGATCACAGTGTGGAGGACACAGGTGTTTTTAAATGAGTGATTCTCAACCTTTTTGGACTTGAGGCAACCCTTCACAATTTTTGTGAATGTAGTGGCACCCAGCTCAAAACTAATGTATCTATTATAGTGCTAACCTCCTTACAGAGCGAGTGGGCAATAGATGAGTGGGACTGTCCAGGAAGAGACAAGCTTGAGCTTGCACTTACCTATTTCCTCATACCTTGCTTATCTCCGCACACCTTGAGACACCCTTCAAAGAATCTGGTGGAACCCCAGAGTGCTCCAGCACCCTAATAAAATGTCACTGTTCTACACCCTTCTCACTGTGGGGTCCCAAAGATTCAGAACTGGAGGAAACAGCCCTGTAGATGTGCTCTACCTGTTCCTGTACCACTTCCTGCACACACACATTGTTCTGAGGCAGTAAGTAAAGCTCATGTGCCTCGCAACTTCAGCAAACTCCAGAAGTGGAGTTTAAGAGACTGTCAGCTGGACAGGGATCAAAACTGCAGCTATAATCCTACTGGGTGTAGGACCTAAGACAGTGACACAAAACCGCAGAAGTTAGGCATGAACAGCTGAACCACACCTACACTGGAGTCTCTTCTACTGACACCTCTTAGGAACTCCCTGGGGAAGGGATTTCAGGATGGACCCTTCCCTCATGAGGGCAAAGCTCTCGAGTTAAGATGGTGTGTATGCAGAGCTGTCAGTGGCTGCCCCTATCCACATTCATCCTGTCCCACTGCATGCTCAGATTCTGCCCAGGTAGAACAGGAGAAAAAACAAGACACTGGAAGGAAACTTGGGGCCCTGCAGGAATAGACAGGAGTAGGGCAGTACCAGTCGGTGCCAGGATGCCTCAGTAGGCTGGCATCACGCACTTAGGAGCCCCAATCCCTGCAGCCCACCTCCCTGCAGCTCAGCTCAGAGACAGAGCACAGGGGGACCCAATACAATTGAACTAGCTACCCAGAAAGGCCTGCCCACCCCACTGACTCAGCCAATGGCCCCAACGGCTTGGCAGGGGGAAGGAAGGAGCAGGCCACAATGGGGAACAAGGAATGGGTCGCCTTACAGCCAGCTTGCCAGAGGGTCCTGCCAGGAGCTGTCCTCTGCTCCCTGATTACATGAAAGATAAAGCAAGCAAAATATGGGAGACACAAAGTTGGGAGACTCCAGGGATGCACCTGAGACCACAGCTGCCCCTTCCATTATCAGAAAGATTTTATTGTCTCATCAAGTGGCACCAACATAATTCATTGCTCTGTTTGTGAAATATGTAATAGGGCAGCAGAGAGGAAGAGAGTGCAAGCTCCAACCCCAGGTCCCACCCTGCCCCAGCTCAGTGGAAAAGCAGGCCAGAGGGGACAGGGCTGGGCCCCTTCACTGATTACAAAAACCAGATACTTTATAACAAGAGGCTGGTGGTAGGAAAGGGCAGCAAGAGGAAGCGGCCGGCTTGCAGGAGGCAACAAAGGGACCCAGCAGCTCTGAAGTGTGATACAAAGTGCATAGGTGTGCCTGCCCTGCCCCAGCCCTCACTGTGCATCAAAACAGCACATGGATGGCGGGGGAGGGGGGCTGCGAAGGTTGTGCTGTCACATTCCCCTTGCCCACATGAGCCTCTTTGGTGCGCGAGCTGTCCAAGCCCCAACAGCAGACAAAAGACGCCTGGAACACAGAGAAAAGGCAGACATTAGCAAGGGCAGACTGGTGCCATATAGCACCCCATCCATAAATGGAGAGCCTGGCAGGCTGTCCTGTGTGGGGGATAGGCTCCAGGTGGTGAAGGGAGGTTGCCCAGAGCCAGTGCACTCATGGGTGGAAAGTCACGAAGTGTTTGACATGTTAGAACCCCTGCTCCCCCACCCCAGGGCTGCTCCCCAACCAGAACCACCCCCTCCTCAAGAAGCAGCAATTCATGAAGGCAGGAGACAGAAGCCCCACTGCTCCCTGATCATCACCACTGAGCCACCTTAACTCAGCCCCCTGCTGTAGAAAAACAGGCCTTGGCCAATGGAACTGAGAAGAGCTGCCCTCAGCAGGGCAGATCTTATGACACGCAGAGAGCCCCCAGCCAGATCTGCCCCCATTCAGGGAGCCATTCTTCCTTCAGGAGACTTCCCTTGATATTCAGTCTGAATTCCCCACTCCTGGCAGCACCCATTACAAGAGATCCCAATCATGCCATGACACACAGCCCCCACCAGGTGGTGCCATCATCCCACAAAAGCATGACTGGAGACACTGCAAGGAAGCAAATGGCCAGCCTGACCCTGCCCATCACAAGAGGCCAAATGCTGGGATTCAGGAAGCAAAGGGTGAGGATCCTACAGGCTCAGCAGGCTGCTCTTCCCAGTGACAGAGGGGATAAATGCTTGTGAAGCTGATGAGGTAGATCCTGTGTCCCCACCCCTACATACCACATCCCACGCCTAAGGTCAGGACATCAATGTGGCCCAGCACACACAGGTGTGGCTCAGATGTAGGATTTTCCCTGGTCAAGGCTACAGAGGCTTTGTTTCCCATGACCACAAATGTGCTGAGGCAGGGTGCACACATGCACTGCTCACACCCCACACCTTGGTGCCACACAGGCTCAGAGTCCTGGCAGTGCCACTCCAGTCTGTAAGGGGATCACAGGACTCACAAGAACCGGGCCCAGGTCAGGTCAGCCCCTGCCGTGAAAACTCACTTGCATGATCTGTTTCAGGATTTTTTCTTTTTCAGCTTTAGTGCTTGCAGCCATTGGGGCGAGGAGGTTTCAGACCTGCAGGCAAGGAGAAAAGTTACAGCCTGTAGGACAGCCAAACCAGGAAAAGCCAAATCCCCCTTAAAATGCACAGACCTGACCACCGCCAAATCTACATACACCCCAACACCATGTGCACACCTCACTAACTCCTCCCAAACCTACATACATTCCCCTACACCAGGGGTGGGTAAAATACAGCCCATGAGATGAATCTGGCCCGCCAAATGATTGTCCAGCCCGCAGCTGCTCCGCTGAAGGAGACTCATGTCTGACCCACAGCTGCCCTGGCTTTTGGTGCCTCTTGCCCTTCTCCCTTCCTCAAGAGGTAGCCAGCTGCAGCAGCAGAAGCTGCTCCCCTCCCCAACCCAGCCCAGCCCAGCCTGCCCTTTTCCACACACCCCGCCATATACTCCAAGGCAGGGGGAACTAAGCTCCTAGCCAAGCTTCTGCCTGGCAAAGCTGTCTTCATGCAGTTCCAACCCTGCAGCCATTCACAGGCCAGACAGCCTGTCCTGCAGTGAGCGTCAAAGCTCAGATAAAGTTCTTCCTGCTGACAGGGGAAGGGCTGCAGGGGGAAGAGGGCGAGAAGCCATGGGTTACTCAGGCTCTGCCATGCTGGGCTGGTGCCTACTAGGGGCACAGATGCCACTAATGCAGTGCCACACTGTGTTCCCACAGGCTGCTTTGGACCATGCCACTTGGGCACTGCTGAAGTGACTCCTGCTAAACCCTGAGTCTCCAGCATGCAGCCAAGTTAGGCAGGAGCCATGCCAGCTGCTCCAGCTTCACCTATGCAGCCCATAGTAGTGCACAGGAACACAATGTGGAACTGGCTGGCCTGGCTGCATGCCGGCAACTCAGGGTGGTGCAGAAGGTGCAGTGGGAAGGAGCCTCGGAGCCGGGGGTTATCCAGATGCAGCCAGGCCAATGCTGTGTTGTGTTTCCCGCTTCTCTCTGCATCCCCAGCACGCAACTAGGTTAGGCAGAAGCTGCTCCAGCTGCACCCACGTGGCCCGGGGCAGCACATGGGAACACAGTTCAGCACCAGCCCAGGCTGGCTACATGCCAGGGACACGGGGAGGGGGGAAACAAAGGTTATGTTCCCCTAACCTTTGTCCACTCACCTCTCTGCCCTTAGATCTGCGGTGGGCAGTTATTTGGGCTGGAGGGCCGCTTAGGGAGTTTAGGTGAGCTGTTGCTAGGGGGAAGAGGAGGGGAGAAAGGAGATAGAGGTAGGGGTGCTGACCCAGCCGCAAAACTCCCTAAGTGGTCCTCCAGCCTGCCCACCCCTATGTGGGTGGACATACAGCTTACCCCTGTTGTACACCCTCACTGACACCTGCCAAATCACACATATCCCAACACTCCAAGTGTGCCCACATCAACAAACATGCCTTCCGTCTCACACATTCATACCCCAACACCTCTATTATGTATGTGCACTGATACTGCCCATGACCCAATGCCCAAAGGTTTGCTCACACCCTCTGACATATCCTGGATTCCCACCCACTCCACCAATGCCTTCTCTAACACCCCAAGTCTACACACACACCCACACCTCCAGGATATACACATTTACGGCTACCTCCCAAGTCCACACGCTCTCAGTCACTGACCCCACCCAGATCTATATACAGTCTGTGTCTTCAGCAACCCTACCATGTGAACCTCCCAAGACTACACACCAACATCCTCACCAATACTCCAAGTTTGCACGTACCCACTGACACCCCAATACCTCCCAGCTGTGATTAAGGGAGTTAAGAAGAGGGGCTAGGGTTTCTGGAGCTCCAGAGAGGGAAGATGAGGGGCTAGTGCTGGAAGCAGGGGAAGGAAGCAATCCAAAAGAGCAGCAGAGCCTGGCCACTGTCTGTTTAAGGGCTTAGGACCAGGAATCATGTACAGTGAAGCAAGGCTTCCTGCCAAGCAGGCCAAGCCCTGGGAAAGAGGGCTGGATACCATCTGCCTCCTCCTCCTCCTGTTGCAAGGGAAGTGCTGCTGACCTCGCTCAGCCCACCCAGGAGATGACTGAGCTGCAGAGGGCCCAGCTGCGAAGAAGAGCTGGGGTAAGGCTGCAGCTGGCCTGAGGCAATGAAGCCCAGAGGAGAAGGAGGGATTAGAACTCAGAAGCATTGCTGGTGGGGACAGATTTGTCCAGCAAAAAAACCCCAAAAAACACTTCACTCAAAACACCTCAGGGTCTTCAACGAGTCCAGAGGACGAGGTGGGGCACTTGAGAGCCCATCCCTGCTGCCCCCTCCACAGCTGCTCCATGAAATTAAGGCTTTTGGCCAGTTTCCTGCTGCAGCGAACAGCAAAACTGATGAGAGCATCCATTTCATGAGCAGCTGCAGGGGCCTGAGGAGCTGCCAGTTTGGCAAATTTGGATGCAGGCCTGATTCAGGCAGAAACCAGATTTCAAGGGAATGAACTTGCCAGCACACTAAATCCATAGTGTTTGGCCACCTTGACTTCTGAGTCAGGAAAGAGGCCCACTTGTCCAGCACCCATGATCTCAAGGAGAGGGAAACAGCCTGAAGTACCACAGAGGAAGGCAGGGGGCTCTGGATGGAGGGGGCCAGAGTTGTGTTGGGGAAACAGACCCAGTAAATGTGGCCCTCTCCAGACGATTTCACTGACAGTGTTCCAGCCTGGGTTCAAGTCCTTGCAAAGACTGAGGAGAGGAGAGGAGGAGAGGGCAGGAATCTGCAGGACCACTCTGAGCCACAAGGAGGTGCCCCTGAAATTACAGCCACTCACACTGACAGACATGCATACATCCTGACAACTCTAAGATGAACATGATGAAATCAGTGTAACGAAATCATCCACAAAGCTAACTGCACTTTATTGTGCATTAGCAGATGCATGACAAATAGATCCAAGGAAGTGATACTTCTCTATGCAGCACTGGTCAGACTGCAGTTGGAGTACTGCGTCCAGTTTTGGGCACCATACTTTAAGAAGGATGTGGATTACCTTGAGAGGGTCCAGAGGAGGCCACTCGTATGGTTAAGGGTTTGCAGGCTAAGCCCTATAAGAGAAACTAAGGGAAATGAATCTCTTCAGCCTCCCCAAGAGAAGGCTGAGAGGTGATCTTGTGGCCTACAAATTCATTGGAGAAGCAGGGTGGTGTGGGGGCAGCAAGGAATCGGGGATACCCTGTTCACCAGAGCACCTCTTGGGGTAACAAGGAACAATGGTCACAAACTGATGGACAGCAGATTTAGGCTAGATATCAGGAAAAACTTTACAGTAAGGGTGGTCAGAATCTGGAATGTGCTTCCAAGGAAGGTGCTGCTCTCCCCTACCTTGGGGGTCTTTAAGAGAAGGCTGGATAGGCATCTGGCTGGGGTCATCTGACCCCAGCACTCTTTCCTGCCCAGGCAGGGGGTTGGACTCAACGATCTGTTGAATCCCTTCCGACCCTAGTATCTATGAATCTACGACTCCTCAACACCCCCAGCCAGGCACATACCCAGCAACACCCTTAGGCCTACAAATACTCACCAACACCTGCAGGTGTGAACATATACCAACACTCCAGGTCTACACAGACACTTGCCATCATCCCAGATATACAAACAGCCTCCCAACAGGAACCTCCCCCCAAACCCAGGTCCTTCATGGAAGCCCCCAAACACATGCATGCCTCCCAACCCATCCCCACCATAAAACCCCTTCCCCCACATACAGCTCAACCACCTTCAGCGTAATCTCCCACCCACATACCCCACACACAAATGCACACTCAAACTTCTGGACAGCTCACAGGACCTTCCCTCCCTACTTCTCCGTTAGAGCAGGGTTTCTCAACCGGTGGGACGTGTCCCACTGACAGGACGCAAAGGCCCTCTATGTTGGACTCAGGTCACAGTGGTGAAATTGGGAGTCTCACAACGGGACTTCCAGTTTCACTTTTGCATGCTTCAATCAGCTGTTGGGGGACGCCCCCACAAACCTTCGACTGGCCTCTGGGGGACAACCCCACACTGCTCATCAACCGGTGGAACCAGGATTTTTTGACCTTACATAGGTGGGATGCAAGGTGCAAAAGATTAAGCACTGCTGCCTTAGAGGACCTCCCCAACACACACTGCCACCTTTCTCCCCTCACAAACCGCCCCCACCCCCACCCACACACCCCAACCTGGCCCTTCATGACTGCCCCCTCCCCACACACTCCCACGCTCACCCTGAGGATTTCTCTGGCTTGGGGGGTAGTGCAGGGGGCTTCCCAGCCAGGCCAGGGACCTTGCAGGACTTGGAGCGCTGCATGTGGAGCTCCTTGGATGAAGCTGGCTTGCCCTCCCCTGGCTGGGCTCCCTCCTCGGCAGAGCGGTTCCGGCCCCTCAGTTTGGCCTGCGCAGGCAGGAGAGGAAGGGACAAAGAATGAAGTCAGACAGACGCATGGACATCCTGGCTTTCTGTACAACTCCTCTCTTCACCCCTCTGTCAATTGCACATCACCCTCAGACCTACCAGTTACCCAGGACAAACTACACCCCCAGCCTTTTCTGAGCCCTCCCACCTGCCTGCAAGACTTCCCCAGCAACCTCCTCCATATCAGCTCCTTCACACCAGTTTTCCCCGGCTCCATTCCAGCCTCACTTACACATGAAGGCCTCCCTTTCTGCACCCCCACCCCACAACACTTCTGTGCCAGCCCCTCTTGACACCTCCTTTCTCATACCCCGGCCTCCCCAGCATACTCGCACCAGCCCAGGCATTCCCAGCTTTCCCAACCATGATCCAGTCCAGCAACCTCCTCATCCCAGGACCCACTGTGCCAGTCCCCTCCCCATGGCCGCCCCTCCCACGCTTAAGACTCTTGCCAACACCTCCTTTTTCTTCAAGATCTTCTACATTAAATATGCTCCCACTCCACCCCACCCAGCACTCCACATTCAACTCATCTGACATCTCCTTACAGGCCCCTATCACCCACGCAGAGACAGGCTTGCCCTGTACCACATAGTCAGAGGGCTCCCATGTCCTGCTCAGGACCAGGGACCCCAGCTGGTGCTACCTTGATGGCAGATGGATTCAGGCCTGGGAACAGAGACACCTTCGCTCCCTTAGAGGCTGGTGATGGCCGTGCGCGCCTGCTCTTTGGCTCCTCTGCTGCCTCCTCATCTGAGGAGGCCGTACATGCTGTTCTAGGCTCTGAAGGAAAAGCAGAGAGGACAGCATCAGGCTACATGAGTATATGCCACCCCAACAGCAACAAGCCAGTGACAGATTAGGACTACCAAGAAGGAGCACATACTAATGCCACATCCTCACTAACACCACATTGGAACAAACACCAATGCTACATTAACACCAACATCACATAACACACGCCCCACACACAAATGCCATCACTGGAGAACATCATGCAATCACTACCTCAAACACATCATGCCATACTGTCAAGCAGATACACTTGCCAATGCCACATCAATACCAGCACACTGGAATGGGGCGATGCCAAACCAATGTTGCTGCCATGTTGAAACGAAGGCCACTGCTGCACTCATGGTTCCATTGTGCAAGAAAGCATGCCAAGGTAACACCACCAGCATAGCAGAAAATATGCCCAGTACACATCAGACACCCTGACCTACTACCACAACAGGCACACAATGTCAATACCACCTCAAGACACACACTCCTCACAGGGCTACCTGCACTGGCACCATACCACACACTCCCTCTACACACAGAGATGCCAATGAGACAACACCATGATGCCACACATGATCACATATCAACATCATGCCATAGAGGAACACATACCACTGCTATCCCAACATCCTCTCCCACAAAAGGATGCATCGTGCTTCCCTGTCAACACTGCATCAGTACCATGTCCCACCAGCAGACTGGAAGCTGTATCAGTATCACACCACAGCCACACCAGGCCCAAGATGCAACCTATCCCTGCTGTTAAGCCCACCTGTGGAGTCCTGGAACATCCAGCTGTCTCCCTCCATTTCTGACAGCCCCAGCGTAGCCCCAGGGCGGATGGCGGGTGCCCGGTGCCCTCGCTTGCGACCCAAGCTGGCTTTGTTTCGGGACACAGTGCTGTCAAGAACTTCTGCATCCTGTACACACCCCACAAAGGGCAGACAAGAATCAGTGAGAGCCATAAGGGGAGGGGAGCCAGGTGTCCAAGGAGAGTGGTCGCTCCTTAAGGAGACGATCCTCCAAGCCCAAAAGGGAGGTAATCCCAACACGGATCAAAGGAAGCAGGAGGGCACACAAGCCTCCATGGCTCACCAAAAGCATCCGAGAATGTCTCCTAGCTAAAAGGGAGGCGTACACCCAATGGAAAAGAGGGGCCATCACCAGGTATGACTATACTGCAGTTGCTCAGGGATGTAGGGGGGCAGTCAGGAAGGCCAAGGCAGAGATGGAACTGGGACTAGCTTCCCAGATTAAGGACAAC
>NW_017728937.1:787065-788084 GCF_001723895.1 Crocodylus porosus | reverse complement strand
CTGGAATTCATCATCCAGCTCAGGGTGGCAAAGACCTACAGCAGAGCAGCAGCCCTAGATTTCAGGAGGGCGGACTTCAGTGAGCTAAGGAGAACAGTCGGGAAAGCACTGAGGTCCCGGAGGGGAGGGGAGCCAGGTGTCCAAGAAGAGTGGTCACCTCTTAAGGAGACGATCCTCCAAGCCCAAAGGGAGGTAATCCCAACACAGATCAAAGGGAGCAGGAGGGCACATAAGCCTCCATGGCTCACCAAAAGCATCCTGGAATGTCTCCTAGCAAAAAGGGAAGCGTACACCCAATGGAAGGGAGGGGCTATCACCAGGGAGGACTATACTGCAGTTGCTCGGGGATGCAGGGGGGCAGTCAGGAAGGCCAAGGCAGAGATGGAACTGGGACTAGCTTCCCAGATTAAGGACAACAAGAAGTCCTTTTTTAAATACATAGGGGGTAAAAAGAAGGTTCTGAGTAATGTGGGGCCCCTGCAGGACACGTTAGGAAATTTGGTCGTCACACCAGATGACAAAGCAAACATATTTAACGATTTCTTTGCCTTCGTTTTCCTAAGCAGGGACTGGAACAGTGACACCCCCGCTGGGGCCCCCTCAAGCCCAAGGGGAGGTACACCTAGGACAAGGGTTAGTGAGGAACTAGTTAGGGAACTTCTGGAGGGACTGGAAGTATTCAAGTCAGCTGGTCCGGACAATCTCCATCCTAGAGTACTGAGGGAATTGGCTGAGGTCATTGCAGGATCCCAGGCAGAGCTGTACAAGCACTCGTGGGGCTCTGGTGTGGTGCCAGAGGACTGGAAGAGAGCCAGCGTGGTTCCCATCTTCAAAAAGGGGATGAACGAGAACCCGGGAAACTACAGGCCAGTTAGTCTTACCTCAATCCTGGGTAAGCTTTTTGAGAAAATTATTCTGGCACACATCCATGAGGGGCCAGCAGGGGACTGCATGCTTAGGGGCAACCAACATGGGTTCATTAGTGGCAGGTCCTGTCAGACCAACCTGGTGGCCTTCTA
>NW_017728937.1:781901-786124 GCF_001723895.1 Crocodylus porosus | reverse complement strand
CACGACTTCACGGTCAGGGTGGCTAGGATCTGGAACCAACTTCCAAGAGAAGTGGTGCTGGCTCCTACCCTGGGGGTCTTTAAGAGAAGGCTAGATGTACACCTTGCTGGGGTTGTTTGACCCCAGTACTCTTTCTTGCCATGGCAGGGAGTCAGACTACATGATCTGCTCAGGTCCCTTCTAACCCTAGAAACTATGAAACTATAAGGAGGACACCCCACACAAAGATAACACCACACTGACTCAGCCCATTGTCCACAGCCCCAGGGCCGCCTTCTGCTCCCTTTTTGCCCCAAGACACAATCATGAGCCCATGAAGTTCCCCATGCTGCATCAGGACTCAGTCCAGGGTATCTCAGATCTCACAATACAATGCAGGTGTCAGGGTGGCATCTGTGAGATCCTGGCAACACCAAGGAATCCCAACCCAGATAGTCACCCCACTGCTGGGAGAATGGGGCCCAGGACCTGAAAGCTCTACTTGGGAGGTCAGGGACCCCTGAGAAGTCCTCACAGCCCCCCTCCTCTGACCACCACACAGTGTCCCCATTAGCAGAGGGTCCTCTCCCTTTGTAAGGGCCATTTAACACACAATGCAGGCCTCCACTCCCTGGGGCCAGCAAAGGCTTCAAGCTTTGCTCACGGGGGGCCAGCCAGAGGGGATGCCAGGGGGACAGTGGTGGGATAAAGCCATCCAGAACCTGTCCAAAGCTCCCCTGTGCAGGGTGGGCTTGGAAGAAGCTTCTGCTGGAAAGCCGGTGTCATGCTTACCTCCAGAAAGGAGAAGTCCTGTGCTGGGAGTGGACCCTGGGACAGCCGACGCCTCTCGGTTGGGCTCCCCCTGGACTCTGGCTGGCTCAGCCTCTTCACTTGCTTTGGTAGGCAGCTCCCATCAGCATCATCAGGCTGGGGGGGCCCTCCATCTCCAGCAGCCTGGGCAGGGCCATCAACCTCCAATGCCTGGTCGTTGGCAGTGTTGCTCAGGCCCTGCTCCTCTCCTATGTGGCTGGTCTGTGGTGAGGCAGGTCTCTTCTGCTGGGCTGCCTGGACAGAGCTGTTGGCCAGTATTTCCTCCAGCAGCAAGCTGGGGCCAGAGAGCCGTGAGCTTACAGGGCCTCTGCATGGGGAGACAAGAGTGAAAGTCTGGCCTGTTCACTGCCGCAGAGGCTCATGCTCCCTTCCCCAACGGCCCTGCACTCTCAATCACAGAATCCTCTCCTTCCCCCTCTTCCTCTGCCCTCCACAGACCCGCATTCCCATAATCCCATAACTTTCTTCTCCCAGGCTCCTTTGCTCTCTTCCCAGACCCTCAGCTGCTGAAGTGCTGTCAGAAGCCCAGGACTGAATGCCCCATATCAAGCCTCATGACATGCATTACAGCAGTGTCATTATCCACCTAGGGAAACTGAGGTACAGCATGGGAAAGTGACTTGGCAAAGCTTGTAGTGACCTGATGAAGAATGACTAGCATTTGAAAGCTTGTCAATCTCTTTCCCAACCATGCAGTTGGCTCAATAAAAGATACTGCTCACAGAAGTCCTTGTCTTGGCCAAGCTTAGGCATCCTGAGCCTGAAATAAAACTTTCTGGGGAGGCAGGAATACTTGCTGGGAAGCAGCACTACCATGAAGTGGGTGTAAAACCCATGTAGAAGCTGTTCCCAGGGAACATAGGTTTTATACCCTTTAGGTTATACACAGCCCATACTGGGAGCCAAGCCAGCTACAGGGACAGACTTAGAAATCCAGCCAGCCTGGAGGAGCCCCCTGACAGCTGTGGGGCAGGGCTCACTTGGGCTGGCAAAAGGACCACATGCCATGAAAAAGCCCAAAGTCTGGCTTACTCGGGCAAGTAACCCCTCCAATTCCAGCAGGCTCTTCACAGGGGTTGTCATGCTGGTGGGAACATTAGCCAGCAGGGGGAACAACAAACGCTAGGGAGAGAACAGGAAATGGGGAAGCTTGCATTCTCCCAGCAGTGGATGGGACAGCAGCCCACTGCCCTTTGCTGTGGGCATGGAGCCAGGATGCTATGCTTTGGCTGTCAGCTCTCCAGGACCTGGTCTTCCCTATGGAGAGGGCACCGCCAAGGCAACGCAACAAGAGCCATACAAAGCCATACTAGCTAGTCATGCCTACAAAGGAAGCATGCTCAGGGCCCCACCCAGCCCCAGGCTTCCAGCCAGCTCCCATAATTACCAAAAGTCAGACTGCTACTCCCAAGCCCATGATGTCACCCCTCAGTGACTCCAGCCAAACTTTCATGCACTAGAATTTCAGCTCCTGACTGGGAGGGGCAAGTCTCCTTCTACATGCTGGGGGCTAGCAGGAAAATGCAGGGCTGTCCTCAGGTCCCCAGTGGAGGAAGGAGGAAGCCCTACTTGACAGCCAATGCGCCCTGCCCCGAGGGCCTCAGCAGGTCACTCAGAGGAAATCAGGATATTTCGGCATGAAGCCAGCAACAGTCCTCAGCGAGAGTGGAAGAAGGCACAGCAAGAAGTCATCAGGGAGCGAGGAAGATAGACAGCTAAGGCCCAGGGCTAACACAGCAGACATTTTTCAACACTGTATCTAGATATTCTCCAAGGGCTGGGGGAAAAAGGTGCAAGTGGGGAATTAGAGGCAGTGCCAAGGGAAAGGGCCCAAAGCAGCATGGCTTCCTCCGCAGCAAGATCAAATTGCTTTAGTCCAGCCCACCTGTCCTCTTCTGGACCTGGACATGTGAAAAGGTACAGGGTGGGGGAAGTAAGTGAAAAGGCCAGATCCTGCTGTCAATGGCAAGTTAGGCCACCTCAACCAACACACCTCAGGTCTGGAGGGATGCCCACTAAAGCCAAGCAGACTGCAGAAGAGCAAAAAGGGGTCCTGGAGGATACTGCACAGCAGACAGCCTGACCCCATTACCATGACTGAGTCAGCACAAGATGGTCCTCCATGTCCGCAGCAGAAGGCCCAGGGAAGAATTTCCCCACAGATGCCTCGCAGCAGCAGCACTCCCTGCCATAAGATGCATGCTTAGCCAAACAGCTTCTAAGCCATACCGATGTCCCCTCCATGGGTTTCCTAAACTAGAGCAAGAGCTCTAAGCATCAACAGGCTCCACTGAAAAGAGCTACTATTGGAGCCAGGACACCAATCAGGGTGTTCATCCCTCTTACGCCCCACCCTCATGTGCCCAGCATAGCCCTTACCCATCCTCCGAGTCTCCACCATCTTCTATGCTCGGCTCCTCAATGTGCAGGCTGAGGTCAGGGCTTTGTTCCATGACATCGCTCCCACTGTCACCAGCCTCATCTGTTCGTTCCACTCCAGCCTCACTGGTCTTGTCCAGGCCCTTGGCCTGTGAGCTGCTGAAAGTAACTGTGTTCCCTATGCCAAACATAGGGCTCAAGTCCTGGGCCCAATCCAGCTGCTCCTCTCTGTACATATCAAAGCCTCCAGGCCTCTGGCCATCACAGGGATTCTGGCTGCTCATGCCAAGGTCCTGGACCCAGTCTGTCCGTCCCACTTCACCCCCTGTGCAGTCATCAGAACACACAGCTCCCCAGCCGCTAGAAATATCCAGGCGTCTGAGGCCAAGATCCTGGGCCCAGTCAGACTGGCCTGTTCCAGCCTCTTGGGGCATCGCTGGGCCTGCGATCCCTTCTTCACCAACCCAGTCAGACTGGTTCTCTCTGAGCTCTGCTGGACCAACAGTCCCAGCTGAACTGGATGGATTCAAAGTGCTTAAACCAATGCTGCTGTCCCTGTCCGTTCCTATGATGCCAAACTGGTTCTGGTGCTCAGCCCCTCCAACACTGAATTCAACAGCCCAGTCTCTGCTACTGGTAGCAGACTTGTTCTCCTGGAGATTAGAGCCACTCCAGCCAGATTTCTCAGCACTGGGCTCTCGACCCAGGCAATGAGAATCCCCAATGCTAGACTGGTCTTTGCTTCCACTGCAAAAGGCACTCTCCTGGTCTGTACAGCTAATGCCATATTCACTGGCCCAATCCTGATTCCCAGTACAAAACTCCCTCTCCTTTCGTTCAGTGTTGCCCACACCATAGTCACCATTCCAACCAGACTTCCCAACACCAAAGTCCTTGTCCTGCTGGCTGGTGTCACCCACACCATACTCACTAGTCCAACTTGGCTTGCTGGGACTGAACTCCTTGTCCTGCTGGCTGCTGCTACCCACACCATACTCACTAGTCCAGCTTGGCTTGCTGGGACTGAACTCCTT
>NW_017728937.1:766097-781801 GCF_001723895.1 Crocodylus porosus | reverse complement strand
GACTGAACTCCTTGTCCTGCTGGCTGCTGCTACCCACACCATACTCACTAGTCCAGCTTGGCTTGCTGGGACTGAACTCCTTGTCCTGCTGGCTGGCATCACTCACACTGTACTCACTGGTCCATGCTGGTTTGCTGGGACTGAACTCCTTGTCCTGCTGGCTGGTGTCACCCATGGCATACTCACTGGTCCAGCCTGACTTCCCAACATCAAAGTCTTTGTCCTGCTGGCCAATATCACGCATACCATACTCACTGGTCCAACTTGGCTTACCAGAACTGAACTCCTCATCTTGCTGGTTACCACTTGCAATACCATAGCTGCTGGTCCAGTCTGGCTTCCCGGTGCCAAATTCCATACCCTGGCTGTCAGTGCTGCCAATGCTGTACTGGCTGGTCCAGTCTGGCTTGGAAGTGCTCAAGTCTCCATCCTGATGCTGGCCATCCCCAAGGCCATAAGTGTCAGGCCAGTCTCTGTGCCCAGTGCTGGAATCCCCCATTACCTCTGTCCCTTTGTACTCACTGGCCCACTCTTTCCCGTTGACACCAAACACCCCATCCTGCCGATCAGCTTCACTAATGCTGTATGCACTGGCCCAGTCACGTTTACTGGTGCCAAAAGCCCGGTCCTGTTCGGTCTCGCTTGCTCCATACCCACTGGGCCAGTCTCTCTTCCCAGAGCCAGGCTCCCCGGCCCAATCAAAGTCACTGACCTGGCGGGCCTCTCCAATGCCAAACTCACTGTGCAGGTCCTTCCGCGACCAGCCAAGGAGACCCTGTGCAGAAAGGGAGGGAGACAGGTGATTTAGAGGAAAAGGGAATTTGGGACAAGGATGAATGTGGAGACCCAGCTGGGACAGTCCTGTCCCTTCCACCCCAAAGCAGCCTTGCTACAGGACAGGAAGGAAGAGGACCCGCCTTGGGTTTGTGGCACCCCCTTGAGCTTGAAGCACTCCATCTTAAGTACTTTCCCAGCTGGAGCTGCAGCACTGGGGTTCCAGGTTAACCTATGGACAGGAGAATGAAGAGGCCCCCTCCTGACCCCCAGCATCACCTGTTCCCCACCCTCCTGGATGGGAAGGCATCCTGTTTCTGAGTGTAACCTCCACCAGGCTATTCTGGAGGTCTCTAGTTCAGCAGCTCCTGTGGCACATCCCCAGCCTCTTCACCTCTTGCAAGCCCTCCTGCTCATCACCATAAAACCTGGAGGAATAGGGCATGCCAGCAGGGCAGCAGCAGAGATCATCAGGATCCCTTGCCTACCCCCCTGCAGCGGGACCCCAAGCCTGACTGCCAGGGGGCCAGAAGGTGCGCTCTTTCTGCGTACTCACAGGTGCCACGCCCATCCAGGGAGCATTCAACTGCTCTGAGTGTCGAACACGCCCGGCCTCATCCCGCAGCTCCAAGTTAGCCAAGAGCCTCTGCAGGATTGATGTCCTACCACCATCCCTGTCCATTGCTGTGCCAAACTGGGGGCTCCCGTATGCCCCAGAAGGGAAAGCCAGGAGAGGTGGTGGGAGAGCGTGCAGCAAGCTGTGCTGCACTTACCTTCTGTGCTTCACCCCACCCCCATTCCCCCGGCACGTTCCTGCTCTGCCTCCACACAACCTGTCCAACCACTCTGCACACTCACTCACTCAGGGCTTGGCTGCCCAGAACCAAGCCTGGCTCATTCAGCATGGCACACCCACCCACTGCCATCAGGCAGGGATTAACCCGTTCCAGCACTTCTGCATGTGTGGACTGAAAGGGGAGCCTCAAATCCATCCCCATGCCCTCTCCCACAGAAGAGTGCTGCCTACTGGTGCTGGAGAAGCGACCTCTAGAAAAACTTCCCCTTGACCCCAGTACACCTGGAGAAAGTTACCTCCGACTGGTGCCAGGGCAACTTCCCCCCCCACCCCCTCCAACCTTTGAAGTGCTGGGGAGGAAGCACCCTTCTGACTCTACAGAAGCTTCTCCTACATGGAGGAGCACCCTCTCACCAAGCACCAGAGACATACTCACCCCCCACACACCCAAGGGAATGCCCTGCTCAACTCCCCTTCTCCTGCCCCTCACTCAACAGGCAGCCACTGCCACTGCTTTACCTCAGACCCCTCAGAGTCTCCAGGTGTGGGCACCACCTTCCTCTTAGTGTCATCAGCACTGGGCGGGGGTGATGCCAGCAGCTCCTCCAGCCAGCAAGGATCAGAGTGGGACTCAGAACCCCCCAGCGCGTCGACATCTCCCTCTCCTGGCTCCGGTTTTGCACCCTCCATGCTCTCAAGGGCAAGCCCTGTTTGGGCTAGGCCCAGCGTTGAGTCATCCTCCCAGGAGAAGGCAGCCTTGTCCAGGTGAGCAGTATCAGAGAAGAGGACACAGGGCTGTGTAGAGGGCTCAGCCTGCTCTAGAGCTTGGAGTGGCTCTGTCA
This sequence comes from Crocodylus porosus, assembly GCF_001723895.1. NCBI lineage: Eukaryota > Metazoa > Chordata > Crocodylia > Crocodylidae > Crocodylus > Crocodylus porosus. The sequence continues at coordinate 779,389 of NW_017728937.1, read as the reverse complement.
GATGAAGAGCAGAATGGACCGGCAGTGTATCTTGCTCCTCCTGAAGAGTGCCCCCCTCTGCCCCAGGGCCCTTCATCTCAGCCACAGCTAGCTCCTTTTGTCCTGTGGGGCATCCAGGACTCAGGGCCTCTGCCTCCCCTGCTTTCCCAGATAACATTTCCCTGCTCCCAGACTCCTCTGTCTTGATCTCTCCCACCTCACTAGGGGCCTCTGTGCTCCCAGAACATCCACCAGCATCAAGCTGATCTCCTCTCCCACTCCCCAGTTCAGTGCTGGGGTCTCCTTGCTTCAATTCTTCTGCTCCCATGCCAGACCTTTCAGGGCTTGGGGCTGTACCGGGATGGACCAAACCTTCCCCATCCAACTCCCCTCCCTCAGAGATGCTGGAGTCACTGGCCTCTTTGATGGGGGACCTGGGAGATGACTCCATTTTCCTCACCCCCCACTCAGGAGCCTGGGTGGGGAAGGCCCACTCAAACGACTGTGACAGGCTCCAGTTTGACTCGCCTCCCAAGGACTTCTCTGAGGGAGGACCCCTTCCCTGGGACAAGGCAGCCAATGAGCCTCCCAGCTCTTCCATGCCCAGCCCCTTGGCAGACGGCTGCACTATCCCTTCCGAGGAGCGCCGGAGCCCCAGCTGCAGGGGCTGGACCCTCCTCTCATCATCAGGCAGGGACAACTCCACAGGGCCTGTGTATGGCCTGGTGTCCCCAGAGAGTGAAGGGGAGCTGCGTTCAGGACATGGCAAGCTATTAGGGGACCCTGGGGACTGAGTGGATGCCTCTGGGGATCCTGGGGACTGGGAGACTCTGGGGAGCTCCTGAGCTAGACTGGAGGTGGTTAGAGTTTGGGAAGGAGCTTCAGGGGACCCTGGAGAGGAGGTGACCTTGGGAAGGAGTTCAAAGGAGGTGTCAGGGGTTCCTGGTGCTGGGGGACTGTTGCTGCCTGGAGATGTCTCACCAGGACCCTCAGGTGACCCTAGTAAATGGGATACCCCAGGACAGGTCTCAGCTGCAGCATTAGGGGCACCTGGGGTCTGGGCAAGACTAACAGAGACCTTCACCTGAAGCACAGAAGGGGTGCCAAGGGACCCAGGAGTGACACTGGCAGGGATGCCAGGCACACCTGGGGCTGGGAATTTAGCAGGGACATCGGGGAAGCCCAGTGCTTGGGCCAGGAGTTCATGAGAGATATAGGGGGGCCCTGGGGCCTGAGAGAGGTTGGTAGAAACACTAGGAGAACCAGGGGCTGTTTGGTCAGGAAGCTCAACAGCAGCAGCAGGGACTGAGCAGATCTGCAGAAGGGAGACCTGTGGGAAAAGCAAGAAATTGGGTATAATAAACAATAACCTGTACCGGGCCAGGCCTCAGCACCCCCATACGAGTGATCCCCAACCTCCAAGGACAGCTCTAACACCCACCACACCTTCTGAACCCCAAGCCAGCCCAACCACCACCTTACAGACCCATTTCCCCTATCTCCTGGTACAGCTCCAGCTAACCCCTATTACCCACTCCTGTCAAGCTTTGCCCCTCATCCCACCTGTGCAGGACCTTGATCAGTCTGTTAGAACCCAACAGCACAGGCAAGAGATGCCCCTGTTGCCCCCACCCCTTCTCTGCAGGGAGTGTCTCAATGTGAAATAAAAGGGCCACAAAGAAATTCCCTATGTGACTCAGCCCTAACAGTTACTAACTTCCCTTGGGGCTGCCACTCCCCATCTCTACTCCTCTCTCCCCCTGCATCTCCAGGATCCCTGCAGCCATAATCATGCCTCATTGCCCACACCCCTCACTCAGCCTTGTTTGCAGGTTCCCACCCAGGCCTAGCCACTGCCTGCACCTTAACTCCCTTTCCAGAAGGGCCCCCAACATCCTCTGATCTAGCAGGGAGGAAACAACAGGCAGAAACAGGAGGGAGAGGAAGAAGAGAAAGTAAGCAAGAGAAAGCTATTCTTGTGGCAGCAGAGTGGACACACTGGCCTACAGGGCTCCTGCTCCCCCATTCCGTCAGACAGGCCAAAATGGCAACCCCAAGGGAGGCTGGAGAATCAGTTGCATGTCACCAGGGATCCGGGTTTTCAGTTTCCCATAGGAAAACAGAGCAAAACACGGATTTTCCCTCGTACTGAAGGAAAATGCAGATTTCTCATTTTAACAGAGAAACCTGTGGATTTAGCAAAGAGCTCTCTGCAAGCTGGCAGTGTTCCAGCCTGCAAGGGGCTGGGGGGAGCAGACATGTGCATGTATATGCACATGACCCCAGGCAGCCTGGAGAGCAGCTCCTTGCAGATAAGGGTAGTGAGGGAGGGAGGTGGGCAGGGCTGAGAATGCTGCCCAGCTGGGCAGTGTGTGGGGCTTGGGGCTGGGAGTGACTCGTCCAGGGGGCTGGGTGTGAGGCTGGCTCCTTCCACCGCGCACACTCCTGTGGGGGCAGGGAAGACCCATGCCCCCCAGATCTGTGCATGGGGGTGGAGGGAGATGGGCATGGGCTGCCCACTGCAGGCTCGGGCTCCCAATCTGCTGCCCTCCCCCAGAGCCTCTTCAGCCCAGTGGGTGCAGCCTGGCACTGAAAGGCACAGCAGGACCGAGCACGGAAGGTGCTTGCCACTGCAAGTTCTGCATTGCCCTGGAGACGCATCCCCTGCATGCGCGGCAGCAGTGAGAGGCACAACCCTGCACCACCGCCCCCGCTGCTGCCACACATTCACGGAATGCTTTGCCAGGGTAACGCGGAGCTCACAGCAGCAAGCAGCTTCCCCGCATGGCCCTACTTTGCCCTGCAGTGCTGGGTTGTACCTGCCAGGCTGCGGAGGCCCCAGGGGAGGACAGGAGCCCAAGCCTGCGCTCGCCCCCACACACAAATCCTGGCGGCACTGATCCCCACTGCTCCCCCAAGAGTATGCACAGTGGTGGGGAGCTGGCCGCACCCCACCGAAGCCTGCAGCAGACAGGCAGCACTGGGGGAAAGCCAGGCTCTGCTCCACTGCAGCAGCTGCCACCTTCTGCTGGGAGGATAGGGCTGCAGACCCAGGTCCATGGACCCTGTAGCTCTGAGAGCTGGAGACCCACTCCAGCAGGGCAGGGGGGAAGGGAGGGGCAAGGAGAGGCCTTTCATTTTAATCACAGATTTTGGGGGGGTTATCAGAGAATTTGCGATTTTTTGTCAAGGAAAACCAGGACCCCTGCCCATCACCAAATGTAAGGGGAAGGGAGTTAATAGTTAATTTCTTGCTGGTTCTTATCTCCTTGGCAGAGAGGAGGGTGAGAAGAGGGGCTTTCCCATCCTGTCCTGCCCCACCCTCAGTGCCAAGGGGGTTTGGCAGTGGGCCCAGAGGGACGCACCCTCACATGCATACCTGTTGGGTCACTGAGCACAATGCAGTGAGTCACTGCTGCTCACTGTTCAGAGCCGGCTGAGATGATAATGCTGAGATCCCAGCATTGGACAGGGCTGAGAGAGCCAAGGGCACTGGGCCCAGCCTACACACTTCTTCCAAGAGACCCTGGCTTGTGCACTGGCCTGCTCTCCTGCTTCCTTCCCATCACTACAGCAATGAAGCCTGAGTGGGACTGAGATCCTCACAGACCTATACAGGACATCTGAGCTCCCAATATCCCACCAGTCCTAGAGTGGGGGCAAAAGGAAGAGATGCAGGAGCCAGTTCCCTACTGCCTGGCAGAGAAAGAAGAAAAGAGAAACGCACCCCAGAGGGAGGGAGCCCAGGAGGAGACAGGAGAGCACTGAAGGAGAGAGCCCAGTAGAGCAGATGCCGCGCTGTGGGGGCCAAGTTGAGAACTCACACCAGGGGTGGACAGCAGCCTTCTGTGTCCCGATGGATCTCCGTCACAGCTGGTGCTGGCTGGGGAGGCTCTGAGGAAAGAAAAGTGAAGTATGGGGGTTACTATCTGAAGCAGGCAGCCAGGACCCCTCCTGCTCAGGCCCCTGAGAGCTCTGAACTGGCTGGAGAGAGAAGAAGGCATGACTCTCTGGGGATCTCTTTCCAAGCTAAGAAGTCAAGAGTCTCTTCTAGGCCCTGCTACACATTTCCTTTGGGTGTGAGCTACACTGTGTGGAGCTAGAACCACACTCCACACCAGCTCCCTGCCCAGCCTCTCATCCCAACTTTCCCCCACCCGTCCTCTCTTTCCCTCTCCAGTCTCACCAGGATCCACCTCTGGCCTACCTTTTTCTCCATTCCATGGACCTTCACACCCACCTTCCAGGCCAAACCTCTCCTGTACCAAATTCAGCTGCTGCCTATGGCTGACTTTCCACATGTCTTCTCACTCCAGTATAGGACCTTCCCTGTCCCAAACCTTTTCCCATGCCCAAACCCAGTCTCACCTTCCCTCACTGCATCCCCCAAGCCCCTGCCTCTCCAAAGAGGTAGGACAAGGCTGGGGACCAACTGGTTAAGCAGCAGCTCTGCAGAAAAGGACATGGGGGTTACAGTGGGGAATAAGCAGAATATGAGCCAACAGTGTGCCCTTGTTGCGAAGAAGACTAACGGCATACTGGGTGGAATTAGTAGGAGTGCTGCCAGCAGACTGAGGATGAGATTATTCTCCTCTATTCTGCATTAGTGAGGCCACAGCACAAGTACTGTGTCCAATTTTGGGCTCCCCACTACAGATAGGATGTAGACAAATTGGAGAGAGTAGAGCAGAGGGGAACAAAAACGGCTAGTCGGCTGGGGCACATGACTTCTGAGGAAAGGCTGAGGGAACTGGGCTTATTTAGTCTAGAGAGAAGATGACTGAGGGGGGATTTAATAACAGCCTTCAACCACCTGAAGCGTGGTTCCAAAAAGCATGGAGCTAGACTGTTCTCAGTAGTGGCAGATGACAGAACAAGGAGCTAGGCATCAAGTTGCAGCAAGGGAAGTTTAGATTAGATGTTAGGAAAAACTTCAGCATGAGGAGGGTACTAAGCTACTGGAATGCATTACCCATAAAAGTTGTGAAATCTCCATCCTTGGAGGTTTTTAAGACCTAGGTAAACAAAGCTTTGGCTGGGATAATATAGTTGGAGATGGCCCTGCTTTGAGCAGAGGGTTGGACTAGATGGCCCCCCTGGGGACCCCCTTCCAACCCAAATTTTCTGATTCTATAAAAACCCACACCTGCACAGCACAGGACCCAGGCTTTCAGGGACAGAACCCAGCACAGACGTACAGAGCAGATTTAAGTGACAAAGTTTTGCTAATGTAGCACTGCCAATTAAGAACATGAAAAAGCCATCCTTCCCCAACTGACAGCACTCTGCCAGAAATCTTCCTCCACTATGTAGACACAACGTAAACCAGGGGGAAAAGTCTTTCTGTTAAGACAGCTGGTCATTCCAGGTGGCGGCTCTACTAATCCAGCAGGAGAACCTGCCTGCTGAGTTATGTTGTGCCTACTAGGAGTGCAGTGCTCCCCTTAGGAAGCCCTGGTCCCACTACAAAAATGTAATAGCAGAACCTCCACACAGGCCGTCCTTCCATAGCAACAGGACCCCCTTCCTGCTAGAATTATGCCACTTCTGCTTAGCAAGAAAGGCTTCTGCTGGCAACAAGTATGGGTATATGCTCCCATACCTTCTATTAGATGCTGCAGCCCCTCCATCAACTGTTGCCTGTCTCACTGGGGCTGCAACAGGCTAGCAGAAACAAGATGCAGCACTGGTGGCTTGGGAGTGACAGCTGCCAGCAGAGGCCAGTGAAGGTGGATAAAGCCAAAGTGGCTCACTTGGGTTCAGCTAAGCAACCTTCCTGGCAACTCCAGATGAAGCAAAGTCTTGTCCACTGATTAAGTCACCAAGCAGGTGACTCCTTGGTAACAGAAGCTGAATCTGTAGTTGGCCTCAGAGATACTTTAAGGCAAAGCACTCCCTGGGCCAACCATGCAACATGACTCTGCTCTAACAGAGCCGCCCAATGTGAGATTTGGTACAAAAGACCCTTGTGGATGTTCCCAGCTGAGTTTAAAGCTAACTTACTTGCGGGTGTGGTTTCCCCAGTAGATCTGGGATTGGATTTTTTTCCCCCACCATTCTAGCTAGAGTGCCTGAGCCTCTGACCCAAGCATCAGAGCACTTCTAAATTTGCTTGTGCCAGGACAGCTGGTTCCTGTACAAAAGGGAACTTTTCCTGTGGGCAGCAGAAATAAAGCTGTCATGGGGAATGCTACGTGCACCCTGGCTAGCGTATTCAACACCCTGCTTGACACCGTAAGCCAATCTCAGAGGAATCCAGAGAGGGCTAACATATGGGGCACAGATGAACCCATGCTGGCTACTGCAGGGCTTCTGCCCCTCCTGTGCAGCTGCAGATGCCAGCCAATGAGTGCTGTTTTACTCAGGGTATAAACAGGAGACTATAATCCCCTTGCTTGAGTTCTGTCTGACTCCCCTCAGAGGAGACCTGCCTCAGCCCCACCCCCAAGTTTCTACCTGTTTCCAGTTACCCACAATTCACTGCAAAGTTACTTTCATACCAACCCATGCAAGAACAGGCAATGTAACCCTGGAAAGCTACCAACAGTCCTCTGCCCCCTACCCCCAGGGCCACCTGCCCCTCACCTTGTCGTAGGCACAGTGCCAAAGTCGCTCTCTGCTGCTCCATCTGGGGGCTCAAGCAAGTGCTGTCCATTAGAACTTGGGCATGAGCAGGAGGAAGAGGGAAGGGAGCCCAACTCATTCCTGGGGTGCTCTTTACTCTCCAGAGCTTCAGGAGGCAGGGAGTCCCGGGAAGCTTCAAAGATGAAGGTGGTGTCACTCTCACCCACCTCCTCACTGTTGGCACGTCTCCAAATGGCAGTGAAGCCCTTGGGTGTAAAGTAGGAGCCACTGTCAGAGCTGCAAGAACGCAGGGCCCAAGCCCTGTCAGGGCTGAGTGGCCCCTCCTTGCGAGGTTGGTCCATCTTGGCTAGGATCTCCTCCACTGTGGTGCCAGGGAAGCGCTCTGGCTTGGTTGCCACTGGCACTGGTTTCACCTTGAAGGGAGAAGTCACTTTGCGAGCCCCCAGGAGTCCCACAGCCTGCGGCATCACAGGGGAAGAAGACCCTCCTTCCTCCCCTGGTACGCAAGGCAGATCTTCAGCTGTGAGCAATGCTGAAGCCAGAACCCTGGTGCCAGGTGGGGGAGAAGAACCCTTTTTCCCATTGGCAGCCTCTCCCATGGAGCTCCTGAGGCTGAAAGCAGGGCGCTTAACAACACTGCTGAACCCAGCACCGTATGGCTTAGGACCCGCCAAGCGGTTGATCTTCTCAGCAGAAGGCAGCTCGGTATGGGTGTGTCGCACCCCAAGGGACGGCAACGGAGTACAGGGCTTCGCTGGCACAGATGGCTTGGGCAGCACACGGGGTTTAGGCCTGACCGGAGGTTTTGGGCGACTGTCACCTGCAGGGAGAGAAGGGGTGGGAGTGCACCTCAGAGGTAAACCTCATGAAAGAGGCAATGACAGCCTCCTCTACCACAGCAGAGTGGTCTAGCACCATGACCATGGGCTGCAAGGGTGGGGCCCTCCCACAGGGTAACAACTGTCCAGGGCCTGTGCTCAGTGTCCAAGGGGGTTCTGTGAAGGCACTACCAGAGTGAGAACTCAAACCTGTGTCATAGATGGACCTCAAAATAGTGGAAGTGATCAAGGTCTGAGCCCCATGACCCTGCTTCCCACCCTCACACAGAATTAGAGAAAATGCCCCTTAGAGGGGAGAAGCCCCTCATCCCACTCCCCATTACCTAAACTAGCAAAAGCCCCCAGGCTCAAGGCAGATCAGAGCTAGCACCCCACACCCCATTTCCTGATATCCTTCCCTGGTGTCACCTGAACTGTGACACTTCCTGCCCCACCTTTTCCCCACCTCTTGCTCCAAGGAAATATTATGAACTCTGCCACCCCTCTTTTCTGCCCCCTTCCCTCCAAGCCCAAACATCCCACCTCCACTCAGCTCCTCTTCCCCAGAGCACAGACCTGACTCGGGGCCACCAGACAGCTGCCCAGCCCCATCCTCCCTACTGCCATTGGAGGGGGTGCAGGGAAATGGAGGGTGCAGGGGCTGAGGCTGGGAGGCCATGGCGGAAGCTGGAATTGAGTCTTGATGGATGCAGTGCATGCGTCAGCCCCTATAGAGAGGAGAGGGATGTTATAGGATGGCGAGACAGGAAAGGAACAGGTAGTCCCTCTCTACAGGACATGCATGGCCTGGATTTCCCAGCAGACCCCTCAGAATTTGGCCCCTTCACACCTAGCTGATCAGTTGTCTCCCAGCTCCTCCTGAAAAGACCCCTTTCCAGAGCTGCACCCTGCAGCCCCGTTTTTGTATCAGCCCTGCCCCCAGTTCACCTTGTCCCACAGCAAGGGAACCAGCTGAGACCCAGCTGGACAGCATGGGTCCTGCCTCTTACCATCAGAGCCCGCTCCACTCAGCTCCAACACCACACAGCCCTATCTGCACCCCAGCCTTCCAGGTCCCCAAGTCCATGCACAACTCACAACTGCCCTATGTACAGTGCCAGCCCCCCAGATCTTCCCCTCCCCTCCCCCTCCACCATACACTGTGCTAACACGAACGCACTATGCCCAACTTCCCCAGCCTCTTACCCTCCTGGTACCAGATGTCACCCCTTTTGATCCCACCACTGCATGCCTTCCCTCCCGATGTGGCTCACCTTCCCTGCAGCTACCTCATCTCTGAGCTTGGACAGCACAGCAATGTCAGAGGCCCTGAGCAGGACAGGCACAGAGAAGGAGCAGGAGCGGGAGCCGGAGCAGGGAGAGAGAGAGGGAGGGTGCTGGAGCCAGAGCTGGAAGAGAGCTGGCGTCCTCGCACAAGCTCCTGTGGCTCCCGTGACTCACGCTGCAGGGACGGGAAAAACCCGCTCAGCTTAGCTCTGCTGGCCTGTGCCTTGCCTGGCCCTGCCCTCTCCTCCCTTCCCCCTCCCCCAACCTTCCTCCCTTTCCACACCCTCTTTTACCCCATTTCCCCTGCCTTGCTGCACTCCCCATTCTGCCCCTCCACCTTCCTCCCTTTGTCACCCCTTCCCCACCACACTGCCTCCTGTCGCCCTGCCCCTCCATCCTCCCCATTCCAAAACCCTTCCCCTCCCCTCCTGCCTCACTCTTCTTTGCCCGCCCTGCTGTTCTGCCCCCTCCTCCTGCCCCACTCCTCCCTTCCACACCCTTTCCCCCTCCTGTCCTGCCCTTCCCTTCCATGCCCCTCCCTTCCTCTCTCCTCCTCCCCTAGCCCACTTTCTCCCCCACCAACCCCTTCTCTTGCCTGTCACTCTCTCCCTTGCCTGTCCCTGCAGAGCTATGGGAACGGTCCCCCCCACCCCGTCTCTAGGGAGCTGACATCACAGCTGCACAGTCCAAACCCGGATAAACAGAGCTGGGGAGGGCACATCTGGAAGACATCCCCCCCCAATCTCACACTCCCCCCCCCAGCTCTTCCATTTCCCAATCACTTGGCGCAGCGCTGGAATTCAATGAGGTAAAGCCAGGGCCTGGTCCCGTTGCTGTGGCAACACCCTCCCACTAGATTTCGGGAGAGGGCCAGATCGTGGCCAAGCAGAAAGCATGACCCAGCACAGCCAAGAGTGGACACCATCTCAGAGTCCCCCCTGACTCCAGCCTCAGCCCACCCCCTCCTCCTGCACAGCTACCAGGACATGACCACCCCCAGGCCAGCAAAGTGCCAAGAAAGCAACAGCACTGGATAAGCCTGGGGCAGGCTGTAAGGAACTGAGCCATGAGCAGGACGCAATGACCCCTTCCATCTTACCCCCCCCACCTTGTGGCTTACACCTCCTACCCCACACACTGCCCCAACCACTGTTTCCCCCCTTTCCCTGATGCACACCCCCAAAGCCAATATGTAGACACTCCTTCTACACTGCATCCCTGCCCTAGACCCTGACTCGTCCCCCAGTCGTGCTGATACCCCAGCTCTCCATCCATACTATGACCCCTCCATAAACCCCAACACAGCCCTGCCTGCAGTGCCAAAAGCCACTGAATATCCAACCACACTGTGTCCCCTCCTGACTCACCTCAAAACTGCACCAGTATTGCACCCTCCTTCTGCACTGGGTCTCCTCCCCATAACCCAATTCATCTGTCCCACGGGTGCCAACATCCCTGACATTCCACCCAAACTTCACCATCATAGTGCCCATGTCCCTTCTTGTTCCACAAGTTCAGACCTTATATTCTCAGGCTTTCCTCCAATAACTCTTCCTGATTTTCCCCAACACTGAGAAAGCATTGGCTGGGCACTGCCCAGTCTCCCTCCCTTCTGGCATCACCTGGGTTTCTGACCTAGTCACCCTCAGTGATATGCAAAGCTGTGGTACAATCTCCCAGACAAGTAACTGAGTCCCAGTCATTCTACAAACTAGGGACCATCAGACAACCCCGAGCCAGGGCCAGGGTCCAAATACGGACTCTGCTACACCCTGCCAAGGGGTGCATCGTCCAATAAGGGTATTCCTGGAAGGAGTCTGTCCTTCCTAAACCTTACCCCTTGCCACTGGGGGAACTCCACACACACCCCTGAACTCACCCTGCCAGCCCCCATCAGAAAAGCATGCCCGAGTCTTTGTCCCACAGAGCATCTCTCCAGCCATGTCCCCAGGCACTCTCTCAGCCAAGTGCTAGATGCAGCCAAGTGTGGCACAGCACCATTCAATTAGAGCACATTTTGTCCCCAGGTGCAGAACCAAGTAGGAAGAGAATTAGGCAAGATGAAAGACCTGCCAGATGGGCCCAGAGATAGCAGAGCGGGAGAGGGGGCCACAATGGGGGGCATCCTGAGAAGGCAGATCAGGGAGGACAAGTGGAGAAGAGCTGATTTATGTTTCCTGGGCTGGGCAGTCCCTGAAAAAGGGGCTCAAGACAGCAAGGACTGAACTGAAGGGAAGTCACGCAGCATTTTCTACCCAGGTGGGAACATAGAGAGTGGATCCAGACCTCTGAAGAGAGAGGGGAACCCCAGGAACTCAGCAGAGGAAGAGTATAAGGGGCAGGGGCAGAGCACATCTCCTAGCAAAGGACTCTAGGAAGAGGGGGACAGATCAAGCCAAAAGATACCTTGACAGGAGAGAAGGCCGTGGGTGTGAGAGGCTTTTGGTGGGAAACAGTCACCCTTCTCATGAGCTCATTCAGGCCAGGCCCATACTACAGGTGTTGATCCAGGGGGGATCAATACAACTGAAGCTGCCAGCGCTAGAGCCATAGTATTAGCCAAAAACTGTTTTCACTAGCACAGCTGGTTTTGATGGAACAAGGATTGTTACATCAGGACAAAACACCACTTTACTAGGCTGTCCACGTCCACACTAAGAACACAGACAGCATAGCAAAGCCCACTAGCATCCCCGTAGCAGCAGGGTGCTCCTGGTACAGACACAGGCCTGATCTATGCTGGAAAAAGCTTTGCTGTTGGCAACCTCCTTCCTATCTACAAAAGATCACTTCTGCCAGAAGAGTTTATACCATCCCCAAAGGGATGCAGTCTCCCAAAAGACCAAGCCAGCATGCCTGTGTCTATGCTACAAGGATGTACTTGGTTGCTGTGTTGGTCTGAGACAAAAAGAAATGCAAAACTTTCCAAGTTTATTTTCTACCTGGGACTTTTCATCTTCTCTCAGCTTGAAAAAGGGTGCACATGCCCAAATGCTTGCAAAAAAAGATAATTTTTTTTGCAATTTCTTAGTTAGTCTAATAAAAGGTATCATCTCTGAACCAAGAGTTCTAGAGTTTTGCATTTCTTTGTGTCTATGCTAGACATTTCAGTTGCCTAGCTGTATTGGTCAGGGACCACAACTCTTCACCCTCTGACCAACAGAGCTATAACCAGCAGTGGACTACAGCACAGGCCCGACTTTACCACATGCCTGTTGCTACCACCAGAGCTCAGGTCACCCTGAGAAGTGGGCATAAGGGAACCAAGGCAAAATGAGAAGGAAGCCCCAGCCATCTCCAGGGTTGAGAGCAGATGACTCCCAGCAGAGGAGGAATAGTGTATAGCATCAGACCAGGAATATTAAAGCAAGAACCCTCAGATACAAAGACTAGGAGCCATAAGTTCACCTGTAGTAGGAGAAGGCAAAGGGATGGAGCCTTCTGCTTCTGCCCCAGAAAGGAGCAGCTTGGTGGAGGGTAGTTGGGAGCCACAATCAAAAGGAAGCCAAGTGAAACCAGCTCTAGGGACTGAGAGACCAGGTGGGGCAGGCCCAAGCATCAAGGCTTAGTGGTGCCATCACTATAGCAGCAATGCCAACTCTCACAAAACAGTTGTGAGAGTCCTGATTTCCAAATCAAATTAACCCCAACTCATGATCTCAGGATACAACCCTCAAATCACGGGATTTTCCTACTGGTGTACGTAGAGAGTGCCCAGCTGGTAAATTTGTGGAGGGGAGGGCGGGGGCAGATTGAGGCCCCCACGGTGAGGGAGTGGCATAGGGGCTGTAGTTAATGGGGCCCTGGGGCCTTGTGGGTCATGTAGCAGGTGGCTCATCCAGAGCATGGAGGAGGGCACTGCTCCCTGCTGTAGTGCATACCCCCATGGGAGAAATGGGGGGCATGTGTCCCCCAGATTTGTGTGGGGGTAAAGGCAGGTTGTCCGCTGTGGGCTTGGGGCTCTACACCATTTTGCCTTTGTCCCAGGAGATTAGCCATGCAACGCTGTTGGCACCCACTGGGCGTGCAACAGATGTGGGGTGCACTGGCCGCGCAGCATGTCCCCTGACAGCAGGAAACACACTGGCATGGTGCGGCTCAGCTCCTGGGGCAAAGGCCCCTTCCCCTCCACTTACCAGCTGGGTGTTGTCCCTCTGCGTGTCCATGTGTGTGTCCCTCACTCCCAAGCCAGAGCCCCCCAGCCCTGCTGCTGCCTCTCACTCCTGACCCACAGTACCCTACATCCTGCTGGCGCAGGCAGGCCTCCCCCAGCACCTTCGTAAACAACCCTTGACACACGCACACGCTTCAAAAATAGCATCGCACGATTTACATGCCAATCTCTTGATTTTTTTTTTAAGCGTCTGTCTCATGACTTGGCGCGGTGGGGTTGCAACGCAGCTACAAGGAGCCAAGTCCCGGAGGCAGGAACAGGAACATTCCTCCGCCTCCCCAGCTCCAGAAAGCCTGGCAAGGGGCGCGCAGTGTGTGTTCCGCTCCGCACCGCACCGCACCCGTCCGCCTTGGCACCAGCCTGCGCCTCAAGGGCCCAGGGGCGTGCGGGTCACACCCGGGTCGGCCCCGGCCCTAGGGCCCGCACCCGCCTGGCGCGCAGCCGCACGC